>NW_020897735.1:7737143-7887456 GCF_003984885.1 Neopelma chrysocephalum
TCCATTCCTTCTCCCTCCATTCCTTCTCCCTCCATTCCTTCTCCCTCTGTTCCAGGCTTCAACGGGCACCTGTGCCAATTCGACATCGACGAGTGTGCCAGCACCCCCTGCAAGAACGGCGCCAAGTGCGTGGACGGCCCCAACACCTACAGCTGCGAGTGCACTGAAGGTGAGGGGATCCTGCATCCTGGGGGGCTCCGGGGGTCCCGCCCCACTGGGCAGGAACAAGCCACCTTCTTCCCTGTGATGTGCCGTAAAACCACACTGATGAATTATTAAGTGCCCTCCTCTCCAAGCACCTTCTGTGGGGGTTGTCCCCAGACCTTCCATCAGTGGGGTCGGTCCCTGCTGATGTGACTCCCGCGGGGCAGGACTGGCCCTATCCCAGGTGTCATTGGAGTGAGTGGAGCCCCAGAGCCAGGTGTAAGAGCCCAGCACTCGTGAGGTGTGGCCCCGCAGCAGCCGTCCCGCCGTGCTCCCGCCTCGGCGGCGGGCGGCAGCGAGGGGGAAGGCAGGAAGGAAGGAATAAAGCTGCCTCTATGGGGACGCAAGGTGCAGGGCCGTGGGGGCTCGCCGACCGAAACCCAAGGAGCAGTTGCACAAAATGATGACTTGAGCCCTGGTGGCAAACAGTGGCTCTTTTGTGGAGCAGCTCCCGCCAGAAATCTTCCAGCTGAATGGCCTCTAATTAGTGTCTTGCTAATGCCAAGCCCCGATGAAAAGCTGCTATGTGGGCTTGGCGGGGTCTAGTCAAAGCTGTACTTTGTCCTCGGCTCTCCACCCCCAAACCCGGCGGGGAGGGAGCCGGCCAGGAGAATAGGATCTGCCGGGGGGGTTATTATTCGGGGGTGCCTGCGGCCGGCCCCCCCCATGCGCTCTGGGACGAGCCGCGGGCGAGCGCGGGGCCCCGCTCCTGAGCCGAGAAGGCTTAATGCAGGTCATTGTGCACCCCAGAACAAAGCCCCCCAGCTTGTCTGACCGGCGTGTCAGGGTGCTCCCTGCCTGCACCCCACTCCCGGGGGTCCTGGGGCTCACAGCAGGGCAGGTGGGCAGGTAAAGTCATCCCAGGGCACTGCCTCACACATGGCCAGGGTGGGAAGGAGCATCCCTCATCCTCACCTCGTGTCCCCCATCCTCACCCTGTGTCCCTCCCACTGGTGGCAGGTTTCACGGGCGCTCACTGCGAGATCGACATCGATGAGTGTGACCCCGACCCGTGTCACTACGGGACCTGCAAGGACGGCATCGCCTCCTTCACCTGCCTCTGCCAGCCTGGCTACACGGGCCACCGCTGCGACATCAACATCAACGAGTGCCAGAGCCAGCCCTGCAAAAATGGGGGGACCTGCCAGGACAGGAACAACGCCTACAACTGCATCTGCCTCAAAGGGACCACGGGTGAGCGGGAGGGAACCCCTGGGGCTCCACACGGGTCGGCTGTGCCGGTGCAGCATCCCAGTCCCATCCCCATCCCAGGGCAGGTTGGCCCTGAGCCGCCGACAGCAGCCGCCCTGGTGCTGGGGCTGGCCCGGGGCATCCTGGGTGAGGGCGAGTTTTCCCGGTTTGGTGCCCGGATCCGTCGGGAACCGCACCCCAGCTGGGAGCCGGGGAGCTGCTTATGGAGGAGGTGCTTTGTTGTGGAGCGGCGGCAGCAGTTGGTGCCAGGGGGCTTCATTTTGCCATGTCAGCAGAGCCTGGGACTCCCTAACAACACCCCTCTCCTCCCCAGGACCGAACTGTGAGATCAACCTGGATGACTGCGCCAGCAGCCCCTGTGACTACGGCAAGTGCATCGACAAGATCAACGGCTACGAGTGCACCTGCGAGCCGGGGTACACAGGTGAGAGCAGGGCATGGCAGCCACCGCCACACCCTGGGGACCTGCAGCTTCTGGTGCCCCATGTCACCAGGAGGGGGGGTGCAATAAGGAGGAGGGAGGCTGCCATCCCACTCGCCGGAGGTTTTGCACCCTCCAGCGCTCCTGCTTGTTCGGGAGGGTGACCCTGGCTCAGGCTGAAATCAAAGGGGTGTCTGGTGCCGCGAATTCGACTCCCGCTGCGCCCACTCCCATGGGTATCAGGTTGCTGCCTTGTCCGACTGGTTTGTTTGATCGCTGCTGCAAATGGTGGAGGGCTTTGATGGGAGCAGCCCCCGCCGCTCCCCGCCCGCACGGCCCCTTGTCCTCGGGCCTGCTGGGAGCCGAAATAAAGCCTGGCTTTGTCAGCCATGGCAGGTAGGGTTACAGGCTGAAACTGCCCCCCTTCAGTATTCCCTCCTGGACCAAACGAGCCCAGGGCACGGCCTCTTCCCAGTCACGTTTAATTAAGCCGGGCAGGCAATGCAGGGTGTGAAGTCACCCTCCCTGCAGGGCAGCCCACTCTCCTCCTCGTGTGTCCAGAGATCTGAGATCCAAGGTGAGGCAGAATGCACCCCCCTGCCATGCTGTGCATCCCGTGGGGTAACTTTTCCTCACTCCCCCTTTCCCAGGGCGCATGTGCAACATCAACATTGATGAGTGTGCCAGCAACCCCTGCCACAACGGGGGCACATGCAAGGATGGCATCAATGGCTTCACCTGCCTCTGCCCCGAGGGCTTCCACGACCCCAAGTGCCTGTCCGAAGTGAACGAGTGCAACAGCAACCCCTGCATCCATGGGAAATGCCATGATGGATTGAATGGGTAGGTTGGAAGGCACAGGGGCTGCTGGGGTAGCAAAGTTGGAGTTAGAGGAGGGCGAGCATCTGTCCCCCAAGTCAGTGCTTGTCCATGCTCTGTGCCAGCGCTGTCGGATTTTTTCCTGCAGTGGCACGATTAGGGGCCAGGATTTGCTGGGTAAATGATGGCTGGTGTAGCCTGGAGAACCAGATCTTTATACCCCAATTTTTCCCCAAAGCTACAAGTGTGACTGTGACCCAGGCTGGAGTGGGACCAACTGCGACATTAACAACAACGAGTGTGAATCCAATCCCTGCATGAACGGTGGCACCTGCAAGGACATGACCAGCGGCTACATCTGCACCTGCAGGGAGGGCTTCAGTGGTAAGAGGGGGGTTAGATTGGATATTTGGGAAAAGTTCTGCTTGGGAAATGGTGACCAGGCAGGGAAGTGATGGAGTTGCCATCACTGGAAGTGTTCACCTGGGGACATGGTTTAGTGATGAACATTGTGGTGCTGGTTGGACTCAGTAGTCTTAGAAGGCTTTTCCAGCCCTAACAATTCTATGATTCCATGATTCTAGGGGTGCAGCCAGGGATGCTACCCTGTCCCCCCTGCACCGGGGTCTGGGAGAGAGCTGTGAGTGGGCATTCCCATGATGCTGGGTGGGCTGGAGGCCTCACTGTGGGGACGGTGGAGCCCCAGGTCTGTCAGGGAGCTGTGGCAGTGCAGCCAGCCTGGGGACCTTCAGCGAAGTTTGGGCACTCCTGGCTGGAGCTGAGCACAGGAGGCTTTTCCAGAGCAATGAGTGGGCTGTTACCATTGTCACCACGTCCCCACTGTACTCTCAGCCCCCTCCCACCAGCACATGCTGCTCTATCACAGCTGGTTTTATCTATTTTTCTTAAAACAGGCCCCAACTGCCAGACCAATATCAACGAATGTGCTTCCAACCCATGCCTGAACCAGGGCACGTGCATCGACGACGTCGCTGGCTACACCTGCAACTGCCTCCTGCCCTACACAGGTGAGGGGAGCACCCCCTGCCCCACTGTGGCTCCGTGGGGCTTCTGCTCCACGTGTGACACCAAACTGGTTCCTCTGAACGTGCAACAAACCAGCACCAAGCACAGCGGCTTCCCTTGCACTGCCCTGCCATGGGGCTGCCCACAGCCACGGCTCCACCTCCCCTCTCCACAGCGCAGCTGGAGGAAACTTGCAGGAGCTTTGGGAAGCTGCCAGAAACAGCTTCCTCCCTCCTTATCCTCCTCCTCCTCCTCCTCCTTCTGGAGGGCACCAGGGTGGTGGTGGCTCAAGGGGCGGCAGCGCCCGGCGGCCGCCCCGCTCACACCCCACCGCCCAAGGGGGTCAGCAGTGCCAGTGGCCCCGCTGTCCAGCCACGATGCTCTGCTCGTGCTGGAGGGAGCGAGCCGAGGCCGAGGGGCCGGGGGATTCTGCTGAGCCGATTCCTGTTTGCCGGCCTCCCGCTTCCGCTCGCGCAGAGCGGCGCAGCCGGTGCACAATTGCAGGAAGCCATGAGCCGTTTCCTGCCCTCGGCAGTGGCCATAGAAACCCCTGGGGGAGGACGGGGACTGGGCAGGCGGGGAGGGGAAGGCTCTGGAAAATAGCAAAAGGCCAGTTCAGGAGATACTGGCTGACAGGGAAGATAAGGGTTCGGAGGGAACGTGTCCCCTGGCTGGACGTAAACAGGAAAAGCAGTGGAGAGGGGCAGGGGGGAGGGAGTGCAAGGGGGGAAAGACACCCCGAGCAGCACTTCCCTGCCAAAGGAAGTGTGCAGTGCTTTAATGCAGCCCAGATTGCCAGGGTTTAAAGGGTTCGTGGGGGACGTGGGGTCATGGGCGACCAGGGATGGAGGAGACAGTCCCAGCTAGGCTGCCCTGGGGTGGTGGGGAAGCCCAGAGCCTCCCCCAGAGCTGGCAGCAGCCCAGGGCGGGGGACAGGACTAGCGGGATCTTGGGCCACACATTGTTTTGGAGGGGGTGTCAGTGGCTTCTTGTGCCTGTGCAGGAGCCACCTGTGAGGACGTGCTGGCCCCCTGCGCTGGCAGCCCCTGCAAGAACGGTGGCGAGTGCCGGGAGTCGGAAGATTACAAGAGCTTCTCCTGCAGTTGCCCCCCTGGCTGGCAAGGTATGGGCATGGACCGTTTGGGGGTTCAGCACACCCTGCTCCCCTCAGGGAGGGAAAGGCAGAGGGGTGGGGGCATGGCCAGGGAGCAGCCCTGCATGGTGCCAGGCTTTGGGGAGGGTGCTGACCTGCCCCATGGCTCAGCCAGGCAGCCACTGCCTGCACCCCTTGGTGAGGGTGGTTTGCTGGAAGGGCTTCTGTCCCCAGTGTGAGTGGTGCCCAAGACATCATTGTCGTCCCCGGGGCTTTCACCAGCACCTCCAGCCCACACGGCCCTTGTCCTGCTCTGTCCCCAGGTCAGACCTGTGAGATTGACATCAATGAGTGTGTGAAGAGCCCCTGCCGAAATGGGGCCACGTGCCAGAACACCAACGGGAGCTACCGCTGTGCCTGCAGGACCGGCTTCTCCGGCCGCAACTGCGACACCGACATCGACGACTGCAAGCCCAGTAAGAGCAGGGCCTGCCCCATGGGCCATGCTCAGCTCAGCCCTGAGCCATCAGCTTCATCCCCCTTCCTGGTGTTGGGATTTTCCTCCCTGTGCGTGGGCTGCCACTGCAGCCTGGGCTGGGCTGTGAGCCCTGCTGAGGCTTTTGGGCCACCTCAAACACATCCTGGACAAGCCATGTCAGTCTAAGGCCAGATGGGAGCAGGAGGAAGGAGACTGGGGGATAATGTGTCTCATGTGCCCTCCTTGTGTTTAATCTCCTGGTGGGGCTGGTTTAGCTTCTGCCCAGTGCATGGGCTCAGTCCCATCCCTCCATGCATCCATGGAATGTGTGTGGGGACAGTGCTGTGAGGCATCTCCTGGGCTGGGCTTCTGTACTGTGCCTAGACCCATCTCATCTTCACATGCACATCCCTCCTTCTCCAGACCCGTGCCACAACGGTGGCTCCTGCTCCGATGGCATTGGCACGTTCTTCTGCGAGTGCCTGGCTGGTTTCCGTGGGCCCAAGTGCGAGGAGGACATCAATGAGTGCGCCAGCAACCCCTGCAAGAACGGGGCCAACTGCACTGACTGCGTCAACAGCTACACCTGCACCTGCCCCTCCGGCTTCAGCGGCATCCACTGCGAGAACAACACACCCGACTGCACGGAGAGGTACAGCCCTGCCATGGCTGGGGCAAGGGCTGAGGTCCCCGTGCTGCCCCATAGCCCTGGGCTGGTGGGTGGGGGCTTTGGCATGGAGATTAACCAGTGGTAACTCACTGGGATGTGATGTCTGTGTTCCCAGCTCCTGCTTCAATGGTGGGACCTGCGTGGATGGCATCAACACCTTCACCTGCGTTTGTCTGCCCGGCTTCACGGGCAGCTACTGCGAGCACAACATCAATGAGTGTGACTCCAAGCCGTGCCTGAATGGGGGCACGTGTCAGGACAGCTACGGGACGTACAAGTGCACTTGTCCCCAGGGATACACCGGGCTCAACTGCCAGGTAGAGGAACCTTGGGCAGTGCCCACCTCTGCATGCTGCCCTGGGGATTTGGAGGTCACCGCCGTCCCCACTCCTGCAGAAGCCCTGCTGGGTCCTGACCCTCATCTCTTGTTCTGCTCCCCCAGAACCTGGTACGCTGGTGTGACTCCTCTCCCTGCAAAAACGGAGGCAAGTGCTGGCAGACCAACAACCTGTACCGCTGTGAGTGCAACAGCGGGTGGACAGGGCTCTACTGCGACGTCCCCAGTGTCTCCTGTGAGGTGGCTGCCAAGCAGCAAGGTATGTCCCTGCTGTGTGTATGGACTCACAGGGCCGGGCTGGGGTCAGTTCTCTTGGTGGGGATCTTTGGCACAACCAGAGTGATCTCAAGGGTTGCTGTAACATGCACCACCCTAGGCTGCAGTCCTGGCTGTGGTTCCTGGTGGGATGCGTGGTGGCCAGGATGTGGCCTTGTGGGGTGTGTGTGTGTCACCAAGGTCCCTGCATCTCACTCTGCTCTCCCTGACAGGTATCGATGTAGCACATCTCTGCAGGAACTCGGGGCTCTGTGTAGACACTGGCAACACTCACTTCTGCCGCTGCCAGGCCGGCTACACCGGCAGCTACTGCGAGGAGCAGGTGGATGAGTGCTCCCCCAACCCCTGCCAGAACGGAGCCACCTGCACAGACTACCTGGGAGGCTATTCCTGCGAGGTGAGTGTCATGGGGGGCAGTGATGCCCAGGGAAAAATTCCCAGTTACTGCCTTTCTGCTGCCCAAGTAGCTGCCCTGGCTTCAGGCTGGTGCTGTGCCCCTTCACCAAGTTGGAGGCTGGGGTGCTGGCTGTGCTCCTGCAGCCATTTGGGAATTGAGGGAACCTCTCTGATAGTTCCCCTCTTCCCTCCTTGCAGTGTGTGGCTGGTTATCATGGAGTTAACTGCTCAGAGGAGATCAATGAGTGCTTGTCCCACCCGTGCCAGAACGGAGGAACCTGCATCGATCTCATCAATACCTACAAATGCTCCTGCCCCAGAGGAACCCAAGGTAAATTAACTCCCCAGGCTGGGGCATTAGTGGGCTGAGTGCAGATATCCTTGGATTCTGCTCATTAGCTGCTGGGGTTAGCAGCAGCAGGCGCAGCGGTGGAGGTTGGTGTTTGCTCGCGGGCTTTACCCATCAAGGCCACGCAGCCTCGGCCTTGGCCGCGCGGTGCCGCGTCCCCCCTGCCCGAGCTGGGGCTCAGGCTGCCACTGCCGTGGTCAGACTCAGCCCCTCCGCAGGGAAGGCTCGCACACGGGACCACCGGGCACCCCGGCACTGTTTGATGAGCTGTGTGGGTTGTTCCCCCATCTCTCTAGGGGTGCACTGTGAGATCAATGTGGATGACTGCAGCCCTTTCTTTGATCCTGTCACCCTGGGGCCCAAGTGCTTTAACAATGGCAAGTGCAAGGATCGGGTAGGGGGCTACAGCTGCATCTGCCCCCCTGGCTTTGTAGGGGAGCGCTGCGAGGGAGACGTCAATGAGTGCCTGTCCAACCCCTGCGACGCCCGCGGCACCCAGAACTGTGTGCAGCGGGTCAACGACTACAAATGCGAGTGCAGACCTGGCTATGCAGGTGAGCACCGTGCCCCCCCCCTTCCCAGAGCCCAGCCCTGCAGCCCCCCAGGCATCCCCACGCCTTCCTCTGCTCCTCACACACTCCTCTCCCTCGCAGGCCGTCGCTGTGACACGGTGGTGGACGGGTGTAAAGGCAAACCCTGCAGAAATGGTGGGACGTGTGCTGTTGCCAGCAACACTGGCCGTGGCTTCATCTGCAAGTGCCCCCCGGTAGGTACCTGTTCCTCTCCAGCTCTGAGCATGGCATCTTGTACAGGCCCTGCAAGCCAGCCCCGTGATCAAGGGGTGATCAAGGGGCCAGTTTAGCCCCTGAGGCTTCCCCAGCTGGAATAGCCAGGGGAGGATGCTTTGCTGTGGGTGCTCACGGGCAGGACGTGTGTCTGTATTTGCACATCCCGTGTGCTTGCAAGGACACTGTGATAGGGTCAGAGAGAAGGTGGCCTGCAGGTACCATGCACAGCTCTGTAGGACTGGCTCTTCCTAGCTGAC
Organism: Neopelma chrysocephalum; assembly: GCF_003984885.1. Classification (NCBI taxonomy): domain Eukaryota; kingdom Metazoa; phylum Chordata; class Aves; order Passeriformes; family Pipridae; genus Neopelma; species Neopelma chrysocephalum. Next base: position 7,745,470 of record NW_020897735.1, read on the forward strand.
TGTTATTTGCACCACCCAAAAGTGGAGCAGGTAGCTATGGAGAAGACCTCACTTTATTTTAAGGGGATTCTCAGGGTTTACATTCTAGATTATTCTTACTCATCACTAGTTTTAGAGGATGCACCAGAGCCATGCCTTGATTCCCTGGGTTTCCCAGAACACACACGTGGGTTAGGCTGCTCGTAGGACAGCATCAGTGATTCTGACTCCCTCCTTGCTCTCCCCTGCCCAGGGATTCGTGGGCGCCACCTGCGAGAACGACTCCCGCACGTGTGGGAACCTGCACTGCCTGAACGGCGGCACCTGCATCTCCATGCACAAGAGCTCCAAGTGCATGTGCGCGCCGGCCTTCACGGGCCCCGAGTGCCAGTACCCGGCCAGCAGCCCCTGCATGTCCAACCCCTGCTACAACGGGGGCACCTGCGAGTTCTTCGGCGACGCCTCCCCCTACTACCGCTGCAACTGCCCCGCCAACTTCAACGGCCTCAACTGCCACATCCTCGACTTCGATTTCCAGGGGGGGATCGGGCAGGACATCATCCCGCCCAAAATCGAGGAGAAGTGCGAGATCGCGGTCTGCGCGGGGTACGCCGGCAACAAGATCTGCGACGGGAAGTGCAACAACCACGCCTGTGGCTGGGATGGGGGCGACTGCTCCCTCAATTTCAACGATCCCTGGAAGAACTGCTCCCAGTCCCTGCAGTGCTGGAAGTATTTCAACGATGGCAAGTGTGATTCCCAGTGCAATAACGCTGGCTGCCTCTACGATGGATTTGACTGCCAGAAATACGAGGGGCAGTGCAAGTAAGTGACTTGCTCGCTGACCCGCTTGTTTTATAGACAAGACCTCCTGATGTGCTGATCACCTGGAGGTATTTTCTGCTTGCATCTGCTAAAGCTCCTAGATGCAGACCTGTGTTCATTCTCTGCGTTCTGTTCTGCTGCCTTTGAGCAAGCAACCACACTTCCCTGTGGTCTCGCTGAATTTATATCCACTTAGAAGTTCTCTGGGTTTGGCTCATTCCAGATGGCTTCCCTGTCCTTGCCTGTATCACTCCATAGAAGTGAATTCTCCAACTCACAGCAGTAGCACAGTGAGTTTCAGGGCAGGGAGACCCCAGATGGAAGAGCAGCCAGGAAAGATGATGATGTTAACATCCAAGCATTTCCCAAACATTGTCTTTGGCAACAGCATGAACTTAATCCCAGATTCCTGGACCAACTCTGGTCTGAGTAACTATTCTGTGTCCCCATGGCTTCTCTGAGTCACAGTAATTTCTCCTTTTTTCTGGCATCTAAATCTCAATTTATAATTTAACAGCTGCCATCTCACCTGCAGAGGTGAATGCTTTCTGGGTAAACTGGTTTGGTGTCCTTCAGGGTGAAGAATATTTATACAGAAGCGAGGTCCCTGTGGACCACCACTGCTTTTCTGAGCAGATGGGTGATATGTGCAGTACTTGGTCTAATTCATTCTCCTGCCTTTCTTCTTCTTCTTCCTCCCAGCCCTCTGTATGACCAGTACTGCAAAGATCACTTCTCAGATGGCCACTGCGACCAGGGCTGCAACAACTTTGAGTGCGAATGGGATGGTCTGGACTGTGCAAACAACATGCCAGAGAAGCTGGCAGATGGCACACTCGTGGTGGTGGTCCTCATCACCCCAGAGAACCTGAAGAACAACTCCTTCAACTTCCTGAGGGAGCTGAGCCGAGTGCTGCACACCAATGTGGTCTTCAAGAAGAACCCCAAGGGAGAGTATATGATCTTTCCATATTATGGCAATGAGGAGGAGCTGAAAAAACACTACATCAAGAGGTCCACAGAGGACTGGTCAGATATGTCCAGTGCTGTCATCAACAAAGTGAAGAGCAGCCTCTACTCCAGGGCTGGCAGGAGGCAGAAGAGGGAGCTCGATCAGATGGACATCAGAGGGTAAGGGGGACCGGTGGGATCCTTTCCTCACCGAGCAGCACTTGTTTTCTGTGTTCATAATAGTAACACGCTATAAAGGGAAGGATGTAGGCCAGATAATTGTATGTGGAAGTTGCTTTCTGTGTGAACAGAAACCAGATTTTGCTCCCATGTGGGAAAATCGAGGGATCATTCAGGAGTCCCTGATACAATGCTGCGCCGACTCTCACGATTGAAGGAGTCCTGTGTATTGTTGGGAGCCGGGGCTGGGCTGGGTGGGACCTGGAAGCAGAGGTTGGCCTGACCGACTGTCTGACTTCAGGAAGTCATTAAGTTAAGCCTCAGTTTCTCCCTGGGAAATGCTTTCTAGAGCTTTGTTGTAAAACTCAATTACTGCAAACTGTGTTTGGAGATCTTTGGTGTAAACATATAGATCCAACCTGCTCCCTCTCCGTGGGCTTAATCAAAAACCACTGAAAGCAAAGGAGTTATAGCAGCAAAACTGATGTGAGAAGATCTGAGGGCTCCCAAACAGCATTATTTAAGATACTGTAGTGTCTAGGTAATTTTAAAACATTGTGAAGTGGAGACTTCCTTCCATTCCTGTAGATAAAGATTTGGATTTCACAGTATTTATTGAGGCAAATCCAATAGGACATGAGTGGGAGCTGCAAGCTTTGGGCCACAGGAAAGCAAGGAGATGGGTTCCCACCTTCTAATTCCCACTGATGGGGGGTTAAAGAGGGAAGGGAGATGGGGCTCTTGTGTCTTCTCAGTGTGGTCATCGCTCCCTGTTCCTTATCGACTTTTCTCTCCCACAGATCCATCGTTTACTTGGAAATTGATAACCGCCAGTGCATCCAGTCGTCTTCCCAGTGCTTCCAGAGTGCAACTGATGTGGCAGCATTCCTGGGTGCCTTGGCCTCCCTTGGCAACCTGAACATACCCTACAAAATAGAAGCTGTTAAAAGTAAGTACAGCTTGTCAGCTGGGGAAGAGAAAGAACCAAAACTTTCCATCCTTACCTGGGTTTAGTTATCTGTCAGATGGCTGCGTTTGAACACAGTCTGGTTTTAATAAACCTCACATCTCTTTTTCTGGAAGTCTTTCCTTAAAAAATAAAGCAAAACCAGTTTAGTGTTTTTTTTTAGTCTGGGTTTTATTTCAAAATCATTATCACTCCAAAAGTTATTAAAAAAAAAAAAAGAAAAGAAAAAGAAAACCCAAGCAGCCCCAATCAATCAGTGACATGCAAGGAGTTGAAGTTTGTATCTTGAAAATCCCCCCTAAATCCTTTTGTCTTAACAGCTCAATGCAAGCGCAATGATTTGAAGTTTGCTAATCCTTTTCCTTAAAGGAGAAAAAAGTGAAGCTGTCTCCTGGTGCAGGCTGGCTTGTGCAGCCGAGAATTTGCCGATAGTTTGCAATTCTGATTAATAGCGTATAAAATGACCTTATTTTGGGGAGGGGGGGGTGGCTGATTTAGATCAGACTTAGGTACCTCTATTAACTAATTTTCCTTCATTTCCACTCTGTCCCTGGTTTGCTATGCAGCTTAATGTCTCAGCATCTCTTTGTGCCCCACTGTTTTGTAGGTGAAACGGCTGAGCCCGCGACCAACTCCCAGCTGTATCCTATGTACGTGGTGGTGGCTGCACTGGTCTTGCTTGCTTTCATTGGACTGGGAGTGCTGGTGTCTCGCAAGCGGCGCAGGGAGCATGGGCAGCTTTGGTTCCCAGAAGGCTTCAAAGTGACAGAGTCGAGCAAGAAGAAGCGGCGAGAACCACTTGGGGAGGACTCTGTTGGACTGAAGTGAGTAATTTGCTTGCTGACACGTTAAACACAGTGGGTCTGCTCGGGGCTCTTCTGAAAGAGCCCATCGGAGTTTTGTCCTCATGTTGTTGTAGTAGGGAGGAGAAAAATCAGGGTTCTTAAAGTCCTGCATGGGGAAAACAGTGTTCCCGTATGGAGGAGGGTTTTAAATGCTTCGTGATCTGTTTGCACTTGGTAAAAAATGAAAGGCAATCTGAGGGGAACCTCCTGGAAATTGCCTGCTTGATTCTTCTTTCAGTTCTTGCATGCACATGGACACAGGCACTCAGGGACAGTTCCTGCAGAGGAGGTAACTTTTTGTATGGTTTTATTTTTAAAGACCCCTCAAAAATGCTTCGGACGGCACGCTGATGGATGACAACCAAAATGAGTGGGGTGACGAGGAGGACACCAAGAAGTTCAGGGTAAGCCCTCTGCCACATTCCCTTTCCGTGCTGCAGGCAGTCACTGCTGGGTTAGTCACGGAGGGAGCAGAGCGCTGCGGGAAACCGGGGAGCAGAGGGACCCTCAGGGGTGCTGTGCATTGCTGCTCTCAGCTCCTTTGCCTGTGACAAACACACCTTGGAGACTCACAGAGCTCCCCAGGCTGGAGCTCAGCCCCCTCCTCACACCCTTATTCCCTGCTGTGGTTCCTCAGTTCGAGGAGCAGGCGATGCTGCCGGACACGGACGACCAGACGGATCACAGGCAGTGGACCCAGCAGCACCTGGATGCCGCTGACCTGCGCATCTCCTCCATGGCCCCTACTCCTCCACAGGGGGAAATCGATGCCGACTGCATGGATGTCAACGTCAGAGGGCCGGGTAAGGTGGAACCCCTTTCACTTCTGCACTGGTTGTCAGCTCATCTCAAACCTTCCCTCGCCCCTTGCAGAGGAGCAGCCCCAGACAGCCCTACCTGCCTCTTGTTAGTACAGAGTCACTGCTACGTGTTCTGCATCACACAGTTGCTGTTGTGCATGATGTAGAGATAGACCTTATCACATTTTGCTTTCCATTAGAGCTCTTTTGTTTAATCACTGAGGTGGAAATCAGAGAATACAGAGAAAGTGCCTATTAAATCACCCAGGTTATCTCTGTGCCACTTGTAGATTTCTCCCCTCCCACCAATCTGCACATTTCAGTCTTTTTTCAGGTTTTTAACTATATTAATAGCTTTTAAATTGTTACAAACATTTGGTCTTCCCTACATCTGTGAAACTGCCCTCTGAAATAGTGAAGATTTATTTACCATACTCAATTTGATTTGAGCAGCCTTCCTTATAAACTGCACCTTCCATGGTGCAGTCTGCAAGCCAGCAGATGAAATAGGAAAAGCAGCGAGTGATGAGATACCACTAAGGAATTTCAGATCCATATCAGAGGAAGGATATTCGTGTTTGATGTTTAGAACCAGTCAGGAACACAGCCTTGCTGCACCCACGAGAATAAGCATCTATCACAGACAGAGCATCTCGCTGAGCCGCCCGCATTACAGAAGGGTAAAAAGCCTTTTTTTTCACGGGGTTCCCCTGTGCTTTCAGACGGCTTCACCCCCCTCATGATCGCCTCGTGCAGCGGAGGAGGGCTGGAGACTGGCAACAGTGAGGAGGAAGACGATGCTCCCGCTGTCATCTCGGATTTCATTTACCAAGGCGCCAGCCTGCACAACCAGACGGACCGCACGGGCGAGACGGCGCTGCACCTGGCCGCCAGGTACTCCCGCTCCGACGCTGCCAAGCGCCTGCTGGAGGCCAGCGCCGATGCCAACATCCAGGACAACATGGGCCGGACGCCCCTCCACGCCGCCGTCTCGGCCGATGCCCAAGGAGTCTTCCAGGTAATGGATCCCTTGGCCACCGGTCTCGGGGTTTTCAGGTGCTGTTGTGTTGAGTCGGTCACACCTGAGATCATTGCAGGGTGTCCAGCTCCAACCTGGGCAAGGTGGGGGGTGAAAGTTGTAAAAATGGATGCGTTTGTTGTCTTGGGGCACAGCAAAGCAGCAACCCCCACAGCAGCATCCCTGGAGTGGGAGTAGGGACTGGAGGGCCCAACCTCTGGAAAGGGCATTGCAGGTCCTGTGACCCGGACACCTGGAGTGCCTGCTGTCTGTCCCTCCTAACATTTGTGTTTCTTGCCCTTTGTCCCTTTTTGTGGCAGATCCTGATTAGGAACAGGGCAACAGACCTTGATGCCCGGATGCACGATGGGACCACTCCTCTGATCCTGGCTGCTCGCTTGGCTGTGGAGGGAATGCTGGACGACCTCATCAACTGCCACGCAGACGTCAACGCCGTGGATGATCTAGGTACTGAGGCAACTAAAACACAGGCTCCCTCACATGTGGAAGGAAAGGGCTGTTTGCTCTTGCTGTTGCTCTTACCGCTCACTAATGTGTGTTGCATTTCGTGGTCTTCCTCTCCAGGCAAGTCAGCCCTGCACTGGGCAGCTGCTGTGAATAATGTTGAAGCTGCAGTGGTCCTTCTGAAGAATGGTGCCAATAAGGACATGCAGAACAATAAGGTAATGTCTCCTAGGCTGACATATGCAAGGAAAGAACCATGTGGGTAGTCTGTTAAAGAGCAATTTTTGCCAGAGAAATGTCTGGCACTGAGACTCTGATTTGATTGTTCTGCTGTGAATGAAGTTGTTGGAATTAGCTCAAAGGGGCACTGGGGGATTTGGTCCTGTGGTTGATGTTGAGGGGCCACGCAGTGCTTGGTGGGCAGTTTGGTACAGTGTTTTTGTGGCCATCTCCAGCATGTTCAGGGTCACTCGTAGGGTTCCTGGTTTGATATCAGTAGAAGGCCAGGCTCTGGTCAGGAGGGTAGGAAAAAGCAGCAGCAAAATCTCACCAGACAGATGATTGTGGACGACATGGTGTTGGGCGTGGAGCTCAGGGCAGTGCTAACCAGGAGAATCTGTGAACTCAACCCTAACCATCTTTTTGCTGGGCTTCCAGGAGGAGACCCCACTGTTCCTCGCAGCCAGAGAAGGGAGTTACGAAACCGCCAAGGTCCTGCTGGACCACTTTGCCAACCGGGACATCACGGACCACATGGACCGCCTGCCGCGGGACATCGCCCAGGAGCGCATGCACCACGACATCGTGAGGCTGCTGGACGAGTACAACCTGGTGAGGAGCCCACCACTGCACAACGGCCCCCTGGGAGCACCCACCCTGTCCCCCCCGCTCTGCTCCCCCAACAGCTACATCGGCAACCTCAAACCCGCCGTCCAGGGCAAGAAGGCCAGGAAGCCGAGCACCAAGGGCCTGAGCTGCAACGGCAAGGATGCCAAAGACCTCAAAGCCCGGAGGAAAAAATCCCAGGATGGAAAAGGATGCCTGCTTGACAACTCCAGCGTGTTGTCCCCAGTGGACTCCCTGGAGTCGCCCCATGGGTATCTCTCAGATGTGGCCTCTCCTCCGCTGATGACTTCCCCGTTTCAGCAGTCCCCTTCCATGCCCCTGAATCATCTGCCGGGCATGCCGGATGCCCACATGAGCATCAACCACCTCAACATGGCGGGGAAGCAGGATATGGCCATGGGAAGCTCCAGCAGGATGGCCTTTGATTCGGTGCCGCCGCGCCTCTCCCACCTGCCTGTGTCCAGCCCCAGCACAGTGATGAGCAACGCCCCGATGAGCTTCTCCGTCGGCGGGGCGGCCGGGCTGAACGGGCAGTGTGACTGGCTCACCAGGCTGCAGAACGGGATGGTCCAGAGCCAGTACAACCCTCTGAGAGGCAACATCCAGCCCGGGGCGCACCAGCAGCCCCAAAACCTGCAGCACGGCATGATGACCTCGCTGCACAACGGCCTGCCCACCACCAGCTTGTCGCAGATGATGAGCTACCAGGCCATGCCCAACACCCGGCTGGCATCCCAGCCCCACCTGATGCAGAGCCAGCAGCTCCAGCAGATGCAGCAGCAGCAGCTCCAGCAGCAGAACCTGCAGCCGCAGCAGCAGCCACAGCAGCCCCAGCAGCCGCCGCCGCCGCAGCAGCCACAGCAGCACCACAACCCCGGCTCCAACGGGAGCGGCCACATGGGCCAGAATTTCCTTGGTACGGAGCTGAGCCAGCCCGACATGCAGCCGGTGAGCAGCAGCAGCATGGCAGTGCACACCATCCTGCCCCAGGATTCCCAGATGCTGCCCACCTCCCTGCCGTCCTCCCTCGCCCAGCCCATGACCACCACGCAGTTCCTAACCCCGCCTTCCCAGCACAGTTATTCCTCCCCCTTGGACAACACCCCCAGCCACCAGCTCCAGGTGCCCGACCACCCTTTCCTAACGCCGTCACCGGAGTCACCGGACCAGTGGTCCAGCTCGTCTCCTCATTCCAACGTGTCCGACTGGTCCGAGGGCATCTCCAGCCCTCCCACGAGTATGCAGTCACAGATGGGACACATCCCCGAAGCCTTCAAGTAAAAACAAGGTGTTTTAGAGACACTGGTGCTCAGTGAGAGTCAGAAGCTCGAGGGAGATCTTTTTTTTTAAAAGGACCTTGGATGCTTTTATTAAAGGATCCTTTTTAAAGATGTTTTTATAAAAAAAAAAAAGGAAAAAAAAAGAAAAAGACACATTTAATTCCTTTTTTTTTTTTTTAGTATTTATTTATGTACTTTTTACTTTACATGAAAACACTGCCTTTTTTATTTATATGTTCTATTGTTAAGAACTCAATGTGGGACACCAGTTGTGTTTCAAGAAATGGACAAATTAGGTTTTTATAGGATGTTCTCTTTTGTTTGGGGGGGTTCATTGTGTTTGATTTGAGAGGAAATGTTTATGTAAAGCTATAAGCAGCAATTTGTGATTCTGAAATGCCATTAATTTATTTTTTTTCTCTTTCAACTCAGAAAGAGAGGTGAGAAAGAAAAGGGGAATTAAAAATTGACTAAAAATACCACTCCTTGGGGGGGGGAAATTAAGTATCAACAAATTTTTTTAAATGTACTTTAAAATGTTTCCTTTGCTATTATATGAGAGGACATTTTATGGTACCAGTCACGAATCTTTGTTTAAATTTCAGTATTATATAGTTGTACATTTGCCTTGATAATAGAAATTTTTGTTCTCTCTTGTTTTTATATATATATATAAAAATATATATATTTAAATGATTTTTATGATCTAAAAAAAAAAAAGGAAAGAAAATCAGGATTATAGACCTGTAAGAACAGGTTCTAAGCTAAAAAAAAACCCAACTACAAAACATGAATACTGTCCCCCATCAAAAAGAAGTGTATTTGCCAAACTTCCAAGAGAGCAAGCCCATTAACTGTGGAGTATATACACAAAGGACACTTAATTTTACTTTGAATATCTTTACTGGTTTTGGTTTGTTTCGTTGTTGTTTTTTTTTCTTGTTTGCCTTTGAGTAACTGTTTAAGAAATAAATGCCAATATAAACTTTGTAAACCACATCCTTATTTTAAGGATGGCCTGCCTATTTTAAAGAGGGCGTGTCTATTAATGCAGACACCCTGAGTGAGATTACAAAGCATTATAACACTGCCACCACCACGTGCTCGCCCGGATCCAGCTCCTCTGGCAGTGCCACTGCTGCTGGTTTTAGTGGGATGCTGGACTGGCTAAAACTGGAGGGCGAAGGACAGCACAGCTGAGCCTGTGCTGTGAAACCTTAACATTTTGTTCTGTAACGTTAGCCTGGAGTGATGCATCTTTTTTTATATTGGTGTACACTCTTTCTGTGTATCATGTAAAATATAGTATAAGCCTGTGGCAGATTTAATGTTTGTAAATATCTTTTTTTTTTTTTTTTTAAAGAAAAGGTGGATTTTGTTTCAAAAATCTAAAATGAGCAAGTCTTAAATATATCATAAATATATCACCTTATAGAGGTGTTGGAATATCACTCACTCGGGTGCGAAGGCAAGCAGACACCCTAAGACTAGAGATGTGTATGGGACAGGCAGATAGAGAGCAGTTAATCAAGAAAACCTAAGAAAAGGGTTCCTTTTCCTCATTCCTTTTTATTAGAACACCAAATAAAATGGATATTTCTCAAGGCCCAGCGCCTTGCTGAGCACTCATCTTAGTTAACATTTCAGACCATTGTTATTGTGACACGCCTAATATGAGTGATAAAAACATCACGTGGTGTTGAACCTTCCTATGTTTTATAAACTAGAGTGTAGTTTAAGAAAAGATATCTTCTGTAATAAAGCTATCTACATGCAAAGTTGTAGTTTGCAAAAATGATGTATTTTTTTTGGTTAACTGATTTGCAATAAATGATGCTTCTGGGCATCTAGATTTTACTAAAACTGGAACTTAAGTGTTTTTGTTACGGAGCGCTTGAAATCTGGGCTTGACACCTGCTGGTTCTCAAGACTGCAGGGCTGCCTTTTGGCACAGAGTGCTGGAGCTTCCCCAACATCTTGTTCTCTCTGTAGAAGCTCAGAGCAGGGCTTTGGACAGTGAAAATTTCTCCTTAACTTGTGAAAAGCTCTCATTGACTTGAGGCATCTGGTTTGAGCGAGGCAGGAGGGGCTCTGAAAAGCACGTTCAAAGTACTGTAAAATTTTGCTTTCTGAGCAGTTTTTTTAGGAGCATTTTCTGGCTGATGAGACGGTGAAAGGTAAGAAATAGCCACGTGCTTCTAATTCCATAGTGCCTGGGGGAACAGCGTGGTGTTAGGAGTTACCTGCAGTGCTTCCTACTTCACAGGCAGTGCTGAGCCTGTGCCTGGGCTCTTGGATGTGGTGGCTGGCACAGATTGGAACTGGGAAGCCGTGGGATGAGGAACAGCAGCACCAGAGGGCCAGTTTTTGTGTCACTCCAAGCACAAACACCACGCAGAAATGTTTGCTGTCCTTGCTGCGCTCGAGATTTTTAAGGTAATTTAATTTAATTCTTTCTCTCCCCCACAGGGAGTCTCCAGTCCAAATGCAGCTGCAAAGTCCCCAAATAACTGGATATAAATAGCAGAGCCGTTGACCTCCTCCCAAATCACATAAGCCTGGAATGCTGGTATTTTCCACTCCGTGGCTGGGGAGGGAGTGGGCATGTGTGTACATGTACCTGATATCCAGCCCCAGACGGATCCGGGGCCACCAGACATTTGCTGCACAACCCGTCAGCAGCTGGTGCTGCAGTGTTTTATGTGCCACCCAGCAGTGAAACACAGCATGTTCAGGGCTCAGGGAGGTGAAGTTCCAGGGTGCACTCCCAGAAAACTCCACGGAAAGGGGTGTTTTAACTGAGGACAAACCCCTTTGCCCCCTGCAAAACGTGGTTCAACGGCGAGGATCTCGTTACCCCCCAAGGGACATTCCTGGAGATGGGCTTCCCAAGAGATGCTCTTGCCCACAGTTGTGTCTCGCTGCATCCCATCTGGAATATGCTAAATGAAGAGTGTCTGCCTTCGCTGTGACTCACAGATGTGCTGTTCATGGATCCAGCCACGCTCCCACGCAGCCCCATCCTTCCAGGCTTCTCCCTCGCATCCCCATCCCAGCGCTCGTGCCCATGGCTGGGTCCAAGTGAGGATGGGAAAAGCTCGTGCCAGCCTGAGGAGGCATCAGTAAGACCCTCTCCTATGTGGTCTAGTGTACAACAGCCCAGTCACTCGTAGAAATTCAAGTCATTTGAGGCACAAATTTGGCCTGGAATAGATAAAAAAAGGGTTTATGAGGACGTGAGAAACAACGTGACGTTGCAAGAGGCAGCTAAACACGTGTGGCTCGTTTAAGTACAGGGGCTGCAAAGCATTTAATTTTCCATGGGGAATGGTTAGAGGGACAGAACAAGGAAAGAAGGGGCTAAATACCAGGGAAAGAGGCAAATGAGTAGGCACTAATAAATTGGCCACAAGGTAATTCCAACTAGAAGTCAGAAAAGGTTTTCTAAGCAGTAAAGGAGTAAGGATATGAAATTTAGTTTTTAGGTGTTTAGCTTCCAATTACTCATATATTTATGAAGGCACCTGGTGACCCACAAACTCCCACCAGTCCCTTGTTCCTGTTTTCCTGACTGGGTACATGAGTTGATCATGGGGTCACAGATCCCCAGCTGGGATCAAGGCAAATTTAAACACAAAATGAGAGAAATGGCCCCAGTTTCAAGCTCTCCCTCCATACTTAGGGCTTTCCCACCAACTCCCTATCCAGAGGGAGTTGCCTTCCCCTAATCCTCTCCAACCAAACCATGCTGTCCCACCACAAGCTCATCTTCATGTCATGTTGGGAGCTGAATTTCAAGCTCTCCTGTCACCAGAAGATGATGAGGAATGACTGGATCACGGCAAGTGTGTTTGTTTTAGCATTCCAGGTGAAAAAGGCTGAGAAGCACTAAAATTATATCCAATGCCAAAGGAAGGGTTCAGAAGTGTTTGCATAAAACAAGATTAGCACCAGCTATTGCCATGGCAGGTATGTTGGTGCTATGAGGAATCAGTGCACCTGAACTATTTGTTTATATGCTGGAGGGCTTTTCTTGTTTTCATTCTTTATTTTCATTATTCCTGCTCAATTAGATGGGACATTTAGAAGTTGCTACTCTGTATTGCTTCTACCTCCAGGCTGTTGGTGTTTGCTCAGAAAGTTGCTCACAGCTGCTCCAACCCTGATTGACTCAAATCACCCCCTGAAGAATGCACAAAAGGAGCCAAATTCACCTCGGGTTTGGCCTCCCTCGAATTACACACAGGTTAATGTGGCTGGGGTAGTGTGAATAATCACAGCAACTAAATGAGTAAATTAATAAAACTCAGCTTGTCCAGTTGGCCAACATGATGCAGAGTACTGAAAAGGGATACAGATACTCTCCTTTAACCATTTTCCCTGTTTCTTAATTCAGGGAATGATCTTTTCCATAGAAAGCAGTGTTTATGGTTGTGTGCAACCTGACGACTGAATAAATCCTCAAAATTTGATGGAAAAAGGTCAGTATCGCTTGTACCCCAAGTGAGCTGAGGAAGCAGGAGAGAAGGATGTGCTTTTTATTTGTAATGGGTCACTCAAGTCCAGAACTGTATTGCTGAGTACAGCAAATCACTTAGAAAACTTCAGGGTAAAAAGGGATCAAACGTCTTAATGTGACAATTCTTTATAATCACATGCCAGGAGAAGAGCAAAGGTGAGATCTCATCATTAATGTTTGCACTATGTATCCATACATAAGAAGAAGGTTAGATCTGTAAATCTCTAACTGTAGACACAGATGTGAGCAATTGATGGTCTTTAGAACACATCTGTATTTCTAAAAAGCCAATCAGGCTAATTAAAATCATGTTTCCTCAGACTACACCTGTTGGGGGAAATATCAAGGGAGAACCAGGGTTTTATCTGCAACTCATGCCTGTGTAGGGAAATTGTATTTGACAAGCTGGTTTATAAGAGTGTTCCTACAAAAGAGGGAGATGAAAGGCCCTTAAAAATCACAGCGCTGCCTCTGCTGTTCCCACACCAGCATCAAAGTGCTGCTTCCCTTGCTTGGACCGGGCTTTGAGGATATTCCCCTGCTTTAATGATCAAGCTGCAGAAACAGCTCTTGCACTGATAATGACCCTTGATTAAGATGTTTGTTTAGGTCGCTGTGTTTTCTTTCTCCTCTAAGGCTGGTTTTTGGGTGCAGAGCGTGACAGGGTGGGCACCGCCAGTGAACGAGAGACATTTTTCTGGTGCTGGAACGGGGGGTCCCCACTTAAAAACTTTGTGTAAAATAGACCTGTGACACAGAGCTAGGAGAAAGAGGGGAGTGAAATCTTTAGACTTGCATGTAACTATGTGAAATCATGGAGATATAGATATAGATATAGATATAGATATAGATATAGATATAGATATATATAAACACGCAAAAGGCCATGAAGCTGGGGAAGGGGCTGGAGCACCAGGAGCGGCTTAGGGAGCTGGGGGGGGCTCAGCCTGGAGAAAAGGAGGTTCGGGGGGACCTTCTCGCTCTCTGCAACTCCCTGACAGGAGTTTGGAGCCAGGGAGGGGTCAGGCTCCGCTCCCAGGGAACAAGGGGCGGGATGAAAGGAAACGGCCTCAAGTTGCACCATTGGAGGTTTAGGTTGGACATCAGGGAAAAATTCTTCACTGAAGGGAGGGTCAGGTGTTTATAGTTCTCAGTTCCAGCAGCCCTGGGCAGTTCCCAATCTGTGCCCCCCGATCCCCGAGGAGCAGGACCGGGAGCGGCGGTGCTCTGTCTCGCCCTGGCGGCCGCCCGCGACACTGCACTCACCCCGGGAACCCGAGGGGATCGCGACTCGCATGGGAACTCCACGGGACACCCCCCCCCAGCCCCGGCCGGGAGAGGGGCGAGGCCGTGGCAGAACCGGGGAGAGGTTGAGGCGGGACTCGAACTCTCGGTCCCGCAGTCGCCCCGGGCGGGATTCGAACCCGCAGTCCTTGGTCCCGCAGTCGCCCCGGGCAGGATTCGAACCCGCGGCTCTCGGTCCCGCCCCCTTTTCCCTTCACGGGGCCGCTGGGCAGCAGCAGCACCACCACTGGGCGCCGCGCGCGTCCCTGTGACGTCATCGCGCGCCGCGGCGTGACACGTCGGCGGCAGCCCCGCGATCCGGATGTGCCAAGATGGCGGCGGCGGCCGGTGCCGGGGCCGTGAGGGGCGGCGGGGCCCGCGCCCGCTGCTGAGGGGCCGCGGCCCGCGGGAGCTGCCAGGTACCGCCGGGCGCGGAGGGAAGGGGCGCGCCGGGGCGTCTCGGGTGCTCTGCGTGAGGAGCGCCGGGCCTTGAGGTGCGATCACCCGGGGGGCTCCGGGGCCCGCCCCGCCGTGCCTCAGGGTGGGCCGCGGGGCGGTCGCAGGGGGAGCCGGCGGGGCTCGTAGCCCCCCGCGGCTGGGGCGGGTGGTGGTGCCGCAGGGAAGGGCGAAGGCGCTGCCGCAGTGGCGGCCGGGGGGGTTTTCCCGCAGGATCTGCGTGGCGGTGGGCTGTCTCGGTGGGGCAGGGAGACGCCGCGGGGGTGCGAGGGGTGTTCAGGGGTGCGGGAGGGAGAAGGTGCCGCCCGATGTTTGCTGTCACGTACTCCCTGTGGGGACACGCGGCGCCTGTCCCGGCTCGGGGCTGTTTTTCCGAGCTGTCAGGTGCCACAGGTCCGAGCTCCGGTGCTGACTCAGGGACCTGCTGGGGCAGCGAGCAGGTCGGGGTCCTCTCGAAACAAACGGGAATGTTTTGTGCTGCTGCTGTGCTTTTCGTTCCCAAACAGCTCTTTTCCCGGGATCACAGCCTGGTTGAGGTTAGAAGGACTTTAAAACCCATCCAGTCCCACCTCTTGCCATGGGCAGGGACACCTTCCACTAGCCCAGGTTGCTCCAAGCCCCGTCCAACCTGGCCTTGGACACTTCCAGGGATGGGGCAGCCACAGCTTCTCTGGGAATTCCATCCCAGCCCCTCACCACCCTCACAGGGAAGAATTGCTTCCCTGTATCCCATCTAACCCTGCCCTCTGTCAGTTTAAAGCCTTTCCCCCTTGTCCTGTCCCTGCATTTTCACTGAGTGACATTTAGAACCATTTAGGAGGAGGCCAGTAGGAAGCTGTCAGGGGTATTAAAGATGTAGAATGTGTTCAGTCTGAGTGTCACCCACACGTGTGCAGATGTGCAGCTGTCTACATAAAAAAGGAATTCTGAAAAACCAGTGTCCCATTTGCTACAAATCTCATTTTCCAGCTATTGTTTTCATTGAGGTTGCAGTGGGCTTTTTTAGTCACTTTGTTCTCAGTAGGAATCTCTGTATGTGAACATGTTATTTATTATTTGGTTCATCATGTGTGTGAGAATGAGAATTAATATTAGTCCTCTGTAACCTGCTTTGTGGACATACTTATTCTGTCTAAGAGTAATTTATTTAGCATATGTCCTTTGGAGATAGGATTAAATTAATTCCCCCCAAATAAATTATTATATATGAAGCTATAGAGCTTTTCAGGTGAATTTTTTTTATGGCCTTGTCTAGGGGGTGTTTTTAATCTTTTTTTTCCTCTTTGGTAATGTTTTTTTTTGGTGCTCCTGGAGACACCCTCTGCAATTGTTATTACTGGTGACTAATGTATAGCAGTCTGTTCTGCTTTATTAATTAATAAACCAGCTGAAGCAGAGATGGATTGCTTTAACTTGTGTAGTTATTTCTCATTTCTAAATACCTTAAAATCAGCATTTCTGTTCATCCTGGGTGAGGGGTGGGGAGGGTCAGTAGCACTGAGTTGATATCTGTTGTTTAAAGTACCTGACATGGGCATGTTCATTTTATTTGGACTCAATTCCTCAAATCTTGGGTGCTTTTACTACTGTGTGCAGTCTGTTAATATTAACTTTGCTTTTGAGGAAGCTGATCCCTCGTGTTGAACTTCTGTCATGCACAATCAGAGATCCTGTTGGAGGAATGGCAAGTTCTGCCTTAAAGTAGAACTCAACACTTATTTTAATTAGCCAATTACTGGTGCTGGCTGTAACAAAAATGTGGTAAAGTATGAGGATTTTTTTTGGTGTAAGACACTGCAAGGAGTGAAGTCCACATTAGAAGTTCTGAAGTGGGTATTTAAGTTGGCTTTTGTGCTCAGCTGTATTTCAGAAACAACTCTTCTGTGAAAAACAGAACTGCTTGGTAGATATCAATATTTTGTTCAGTGAAATTAGTGCTTTCCATCTGCCTTGGCACATGGTTTAATAAGCTTTTTTCCCCTCCACAGTCCAAAGTATGTTACATAAACCCACAAGTTTATTTGGAGGGGAGAGAGGAGGTTTTGCAGTTTGGTTAATGCAGCAAAAAAACACAATGAAAAATAACTGGTGATGTCCAGAACAGCCTGGGGTTACTTCAGCTTGTGGAAATTGGGCTGGGTGTTTAGGCAGGGTTTCCTGGAAACATGGTTGGCAGTCAGAGTGGCCAGCTGGAAAACCTTCACCTCGGGATCATAACAGGAGAAAAGATTGCAAAGCTCTAAAACCTTTCTGTAAGCATTCCTTGGTGGAATTCAGTGGGCTCCAAAAAGAATGGTGAAGGCAAATGCAAGTAATGCATGAAACTAGTGAAGCTTTGATGCTTCTGCTGGAGTCACTTCTGGTTGTCTTTTCCATTTTAATAAAACACAAAATTTCTTAAATCTTAAGATATGGATGTGGAATATATGGATCTGGGAAGAAACTGAGAGACTGACTCTGAAAGAGGGTCCTGGATTATACACAGGGCTGTTGGAGGGGTTTTTCCTTAGGATGTGTTGTACTCATGCCTGGTAAAGTCTGTGTAGGTCCTGCTGTGGTACTGTCAGTGTGCTTTTTATTGGATTTTTTTGGTTATGAATCTCTATAAAATACATGTAGTTACTCAGTGTTCACTCGATATGTATTTTTGATAACCAGAAACCAGAAGTGTTTTGCATTTGAACTTCTTTCTCACTACTAAAATTTTGGCTTGATTACAAACATCTGACTTTTCTGGCTTCCCATTTTGTTACTCTTACTGAAGAGATGCTGAATCTTAAAAGAACTCCAACTAAAAATTGCACAGCTTTTGTCTATCTTCTGTAAAAATCTGGTATGGAGCAATTGCTGTGGGCACTTCACTCTATATATTATAAACTGTATTTGTTGTGTACCATCAGAAAACAAAACTATTACATGTTGCTAAAGCTTCACTGAGCTGCACTGGACAAGTACTGAAGAATTCCTCTAGTTTTGTCAGCTTCCCTC
Source organism: Neopelma chrysocephalum (assembly GCF_003984885.1). Lineage (NCBI taxonomy): Eukaryota > Metazoa > Chordata > Aves > Passeriformes > Pipridae > Neopelma > Neopelma chrysocephalum. The sequence goes on from NW_020897735.1 coordinate 7,762,873, forward strand.
TTCCCCACATTGTTAAGGGGTGATAAAGTTAAAAAAGACACCCCGATGAATTGAGTGAGCTTCCTGTGTACCAGATTCCTGGCTGGCATTGTTTGGAGTTGGGGTTGGATTACTTCACCCTGAAATAGAGCTGTAACCCTGAGACTGTGCCAAAGTCCCTCTGGTGTTACAGTGAGAACCTTCATTAATAGGTGAGGGGAGCTGATTGTTTTTCTATCCTTAAATGCAGTTTTGCTATGAACCATTCATCCGGGAGAGACAATATTTGTGATGGAAATTCAATTGCCTTTCTCAAAATAAATAACACCAGTATCCTACACAACCTTGTCTTGATAAAACAGAAATGGACTGTGTTCTGTTGGGAGTGATAACATCTGGTGAATTCCTTCTTGGGATGCTTCTCATCTTACCTGTGAAAAGCTCCATTCACAGGGAGCACCAGTGCAGCAGAGCTGAAGATCATCTCTAATTGAATTAGATAATTGAGTTAGATAATAACTTCTTATCTCCTCATAAGTGAATTAAGCAGGACATAGTCCTTGCAGGTTCTGTTGTAGGCTGGCTGCTGATGCATATTTCTGCTTAAAACAAATTTTGGGGAATGTAGCAGTATAATACCATTGGTGCTGTAACAGTCCAAGGGTTTAACACTAGTCCAGGTCTGAACTGTGTCCAGTTACTCTTACGTGGAGCTGGTTGTTAATACAGTTGGTGAATGATGTGCATTGTTACCACACAGCATTAAACTTCATTAATAGTGGAAATACAAGTGGGAATACAATGGAAATAAAAATGGAAGAAATACAATGTTGTGTGTTAATTTCTGACACGTTCTGGAGAAAGGGGGAATATTTTCCACTTTGAATTCTTCGAGTGATTTTGTTCTAAAGTAAAAATTGCTCAAGTGCTGCAGGTATTGTGAGAAAGGAGACTCACTTGTCATGTTTTACCTTAGCAGGGCAGGAGAAGAAATCCATCTACAGCATCCAGTGCCGGTGTGTCACGGCGTGACCCTGCAGGAGGCCACCATGCAGCAGCCACCACAGCCCGTCCCGGGAGCAGCAGCTCCTCCTCCCGCCGGCATCGCTCGGAACATGTACTGGAGGAACAGCCCCCTCAGCAAACGAGCCAACGCAGCAGCTGCCCCGGTGCAGCCCGTGACAGACCCCTTTGCCTTTGGCAGACAAACCCCACAGGGCCCCCCCTTAGATAATCCATCCAAGGGCAGCGCGCTGCCGTTCCCGCAGCCGGCCCTTGCGCATCCGTCACCCTCACGTGCAGGGGACAATCCCCATGGACCACACACGTCTTTACCAGCTCCTGTGTCTCAACCAGGAATAAGTCCCAGTACGTTTTCTAATGTTCCAGTTCCTTCTCCGTCCCCGGGGTATGTTATAAATAGTGCTGCGGAAGCGCATCCCAGCGCGGATCCCGGACTCCGTGGGCCTGCGGTGCCGCTGCATTATAACACGACAGCAGCAGTTGAGAATTCCTTCAGTGTGCATCCTGGAGCGGTGTCTGCATCAAACAAACCTGGAGGTAGACAGGATGTTGGCAGAGATCCAAATGACGTTCCTTCAGGACCCAGCACAGCAGCGCTCTTCCCCCCACCGCCCCAGCAGCCTGTGTCCCAGTGGAGACCTGGCCAGGGGAACCTGCAGTCTCCAGTTCGGAATTTTGTGCCCTACCCTGAGCCGTCTCCTCAGATTGACAGTCAGAACATTTCTCAGCCTTCTGGCGGCACTTCTCACCCTCCTCCACACACAAATGTACTGCAGGGTCCTGGACACCAAGGTATTCCACAAAATAGCGTACAAGCGCCTTTATCTGCCGGTTGTGAAAAGAATGGGAGAAATGGCTCTGCAAATAGTCATCACATGAACAGCATCCAGCCTGGAAGTGTGTTCAGGCAGAACACAGAAATGACTAACCCTTGGTTAAGTCAACCTTACCAGGAACAGTTTTACCCACAGCCACCCTTGCAAGACTCCAGTTTTGTCCCTCCCACAGCTCAGGAAAATAACCCCAAAAACCAGTCTCCAGCTATATCCGAAACATCAAATAGATCAATTCCCACTGATCGAGATTCAGGAACTCTCTCCATGTTTTTCAAAGGGGATGAGGCAGAAAATGAAGAAATACTTTCATCTGAAAAAAATTACATGATGGAGAAAACAGAGTTTGATGCTTGTCAGCCAAATTCGGCATCCCTGTATCACCAACCAGTGCATCCTCAGCAGGTGGCAACTCATGTTCTCTCTCAGGCACCGGTCGGTACAGGTTCAGCCAGTGAGATGGTACAGAAAGGAATGGATGTCCAGTACTTCCCAAAAATTGTGGGTCATCAGGAGGCACAGGCTGCGAAGCACACTCTGTTTGTTGGTGATGACAAGGCTCATGTAGGTGACACGGCTGCTGGGTCCCAGTATGAAAACGTGGAGAACCTGGAGTGCATTCAGAACCAAGAAGTGCTGCCCAGTGAACCACAGAACATCAGTGCTTCATCCCCTGCTGCTGGTCCTGATCCGTACAGGTACGGATCCTTCCCAGGTCAGATGCTTCCAAAGAACGCTGTTGTGAGCCACGCTGAAGGAGGACCAAACTTGGAGGCACCCGATTCATTACCTCATCCTGTCCGACCAGACAGTGTATCTTCCAACTACAGCAACATGAGCCATAGGAGCACTTCCAGCTCAGCACGGCCTCCGGAGCAAGTCGGTACGTTCATCCAGCAGGAAAGTGGGAAGCCTGATGAGGAATCCTCTGCCAGCTTCTTCAAACAGATTGACTCCTCTCCTCTGGGAGGGGACTCGGGTGAGCTAAACCTGAGCAAGAACTACCATGGGAATCTATCCCAGCCTCCAACTCCAAGCCCTCCTAAGCCTACGGGAGTATTTCAGACAAGTGCAAATAGTTCTTTTGAACCTGTGAGATCCCATGGAGTTGGTATAAAACCTGCAGAGATCGACCAAGCGAAGATGGTGGTGGAATTGAGAGAGAACCACTCAAACCAAAAGAATATCAAGAAGAGCACAGCTGTGCCAGCTGCATCCCCAGGCAACCTTGAACAGCCACCGGATAACCTGGAAACCATTTTCATGCCTCAGGTACATCCACTGCCTCTTGCAGGCTCTGGTGAAGCTGGGAATATGTTGCACTCTGGACCCGTTGTGGAAAACATACAATCAGTATCTGAGAGACGGTCCTCAACAAGAGCTCAGGGAGCAGTTAAGAAGTGTGATAGCCCAGCAACAACTTTGTGGGCTCATAATGAGTTACCCAATTTTGGGGGAAATGTGCTTCTGGCTCCTGCTGCTCCTGCAGTGTATGTACCTGCCAAACAGACTGTGGAAGTCATCCAGCCACCAGAAGAAGTCCTGTCTAATCAGCAGCCATGTAAACCAGGGACTATTGCTGTGCAGCATTCCCAGGATGGAAATATAACTTTTGAAAATCTTGAGAATCCTCCCAAAATGGGAGAAGAGGAGGCACTTCAGTCTCAGGCAAGTTCTGGTTATGCAAGTTTGTTGTCTTCTCCACCTACAGAGTCTTTGCAAAATCAACCTATCCTGATTGCTCAGCCTAATCAAAGCTATAACTTGGCTCAGCCAATTAATTTTTCTATTTCTCTATCTAATCAGCTAAGCAACAATGAAAACAATCAGCCAGTGAAGGACTCTGGAGCTGGGGACAAGCCTGCAATGGGTCCCCAAACTTCACATGCTGGTGGGGAAAACATGGCATTACCTGTGATGCAAGTTGGATCTCTATTAGTTAATGCACTTCCAAATACTAATCTGTTAAAACATAATTTATTACAAAGCCCTGTTAATTCCTCTGATCCTGCTTCTAATCAGCCTGCAAACTTGCTTATGAAAACTCCTCTTAATTTGGCTCCAGAAGGGCAAAAGAATGTTAATATGGAAGGTTTTGTTCCTGAATTTGCTAGCAAGCCAGGGTCTAACTCATCTGTTCCTCCTGGGACAAATCTTCCCAGTGGAAGTGCAAGTGCACTAGTGCCCCCTGTTAATTCCATAGGACAGGGTAATAATTCTGCAAACCACTCAAATTGCAAAGAAGAAGCTGCTGGAGTGCTCGACTTCACGGTGTCACGGACGTTGGAGAAGAGCAGCACAAGTAGTTCTGTCCAGGCCCACAATCAGCCTGGTGGTCCAGCACAACAGGCAGCTGGTGGTGCTGCTCAGGTGCGCCCCGAGGTGCCTGACAAACAACATTTCTATCAACAGGTGACAAAAGATGTGCAGCATCAGACTGTGTCAGACAGAGCTGCACAGGGAGCGTTGCCACCCCAGCCGCAAACGCAAGCAGCTCAAACGCAGCAGCCAACGCCTGGGCAGGCCTCGGCTCCTCCAGACCCCCAGGTTTCCACAGGGACTAAAGCCGTGCAGCAGGGGGAGAACCAGGGGCTGGGTAACCATCCTCAGCCTGGGGGTCCCCAGGAGGCAGGTTCGGCCCAGCCAAGGTACAACCAGACGAGTCCTGGGAAGTCGGAACAGCCGCCGGGTGCTCCAGCTGCCACAGCCCCCTCTGCCAGCTCCAGTCAGTCAGGCACACCCAGCGTGCAGCAGGACCTGCAGCGTCCATCCCTGCCTCAGACTCCTCAGGATGCCTTTGGTCCCCCCCAGAACCCTTACTACTACTACAGACACCCTTACGATGCTTATCAGCCTCCGTATCCGCCGCCTTATCCTCCTGCAGACCCCAGGACAGCAGCTCACCTTTATTACATGGTAAATTTTTATTTTCCCCTTCCTCTCCCTTTAGTATGTGTTAATAATGTTCATCTTTGAATGATGACTTAGGACAGTCGTGTCATGATAATCATTCAGGAGAGCATTCTCATCAAGTGTAGGGAGAATCCAGATGGCAGTAACAAAGCTTACTTTGCAAAGGTTATGGAAACAAAAGTAGCTGCTGATACCAGTTCCAGTTGGCACAGGTGTCAGTTCATAGCAATTTGTTTGGTTCTTTGGAAAAAGTTGGCAGTTTTAAGTGTCTTGGCTGCCCAGGTGCCCAAATTTGGCTTCTGTCTGCTTCATGGTTTAGTAGAGTGGTTGAACTGCCCTTCGTCCAGACATAATGGTTTTTTTCTTAAGTTTTTGATATTAATAGACTGAAATATAAATTGCCACAACAGGTGTTGAAAGCTAAACTCTAGTTTGTTGATCTGCCTCTCTTCAGGTGTCACAGTTGTGATGTGTGTGGTGATTTGCTCGGTGTTAACTTATTTTGGGAGGTGTGCAGCCTCTTCCCTTGGATGTGCCTCTCTTTTCCAGGAGGACAGCTATGGACAGTACGACCCCCGGTACCGACACTACGACAGCACCAGCACAGCTTACATGGAGCCCGGGAGCTACCGGTATCCCGAGCCTGAGCGTCCCAGCTCCAGAGCCAGCCACTGCTCTGACAGACCCTCCTCTAGGTATGCAATTCCTGAATTGAGTAAAGATCTGGGATACCCCGGAGCAGGGAGTGTGGTGATTCCTGTTGAAGTTTTATAGCACAAACCGCAGCGAGGAATTCAAACCCTCCTTGTGTGCTGCTGGAGGAACGGGTGGGATCAAATGCCGGGTCTGAAAGGGATACAATTCCCCAGCCCTTTCTGTTGCTAAAGCCTCCTTGCTGCTTTCCTTCAGTTCCCTGGGGATTGCTGGTGTTTCTGCCAGGCAGGAAGTCACTGCCTTGGCCTCGGTGCTGAGGTTTGTGCTGTGAAAGAGAAGTGCAGGCCATGGGTTTGCTAATCAATACTCATTTATTTTCTGGCTTGCACTTGAGCAGTGGCCACTCGTGCTGTTAATAAATGGCACTTTTGCACATTGGTGTGGGATTTACCTTGGAAGGACTGTGGTAAGTGTGGTCTAATGATTCACAGCGTTTGAGGTGTCCAGAAGAGAGAGTGGTGAGTCAGGTGACAACATCCTGGTGCTGTGTCAGGTTCATTTGTCTGAGAATTCCCTCAGCTGTGGATGAGCTTTCTCACAAATCTCCCAGGCTGTGGTCTATGTAGGAAAGGAGCTGTGTGGGCATATTCTGCCCACTGACTTCACTGCAGGTTTTGAATAGGAAAACTTAAATAAGAGGAAAATTTAAATAATAGGAAAACCTAAAAGCCTTGATCTGTCTGATTGTATGAAATAAAAAATTTGAGAGAGGGAAACAATGTGTTTAGATGCTACTTGAAAATGTTAAATAAAAGCAGAAATTAAATCTTTCTGAAATTAAGTCTTTCTGAAGCAAGAAGCAGCAAATTACCTTCCAGGGATTGCTGCTTTCTGATGATTATTGTATAAGTGATTTGTATGAACTTCAAAGTAATGACAAAATGTCACTGTTTTTATCTGCTGGGGGGGGTTCCATTTGTCCAACAGAGAAACCCCAGTTATCTGTCTGGAAATGATGAAACCCTTTGTAGTGTTTGTCTGTTGTTGGTAGTTCAGTCATGGAGCAGTGATAAAATTAAAAATAAAACATTTTGCTTTCCACCTCCAGGAGATTATAGGTGTATTTTGATCTTGAAGAGCATGAAACGATGGCTGTAGCTCCATGTGATAACTTCTATCATTTTATTAAGTGAATATAAGTGTTCTGTGAGAATTTGTAATGAGATGATAACCTCTAGTAGCAGTTCCTGGTGTGTACTCTTCTTACGTAGTGTTTTTAGGAGAGGTTGAGGTTCTTGTGTGTGGCATTGGCAGATCAAAGCCCGTTACCAGTAGCTGTGTCAGTGCTGTGTGTGGCTGCCAGTGCAGTCAGATGTGGGCTGTGGGGTGTCTGCAGGGCACCAGAGCTCTGTGTGGAACCTGCCCTTGATGTGCCAGGATTGAGGATACAGCTTTGTAAACTCTGCTTGGGGAAGGAACTGAGATCCCTCTGAAGGAGACTGGGAAGACTTGGTTGGGTGGATAAACCTGACCTGATAAGATCAGACCTCCTCCTCTGCAGAGTAAGTGCTGTGTTAGCAGCCTTCCCACACTGCTGGGAGGAGCATCCCTGACCTGCTTGGCCACTTTGGAGTTGTTATAGAGCAGCGTGAAAAATCCCATCATCCCACACTGGCATTAAATATCTTTACCTCCTGTGTGTGTGTGAGAACATGTGTGTTTGAGTGCACATACACCTGTGTAGGTACAAACATACATGTGTATGTGCATGTGTACATACCTGTGTGTGTACATTCATACTGCATTCTTCATTTAACATTCATCTTCTGGCATTTCTCAGAAATTGTAGGTTGATGACTTAAAAAATGGAATATAATAAGGGCTCATGATTTTTCAAGTAATGGCCACATCTTTCTTTTCCCACCAGAAGAATTTTAATAATCTTTTCATATACAGTGACTCTTACTTTGATGTGTTGGTTTAGTCGGGTTCTTTTGCTTGTGCTGTTTGGACAATCAGCATTCTGGCATGGGCTCTGAAAATGAGTATTTTCTTCACCACAAGAAGTATAACAAAACACTCCTAAAGTTGGAGGAGCTGTTATTTCATTAATTGTTATGTTATTGACTTCTCTGTTGAGACACTTCAAAGGATGCTAATTATAGCAGTAGTTTTTGTGATTAATTGTCTGTAAGTAATTAAACTTATCACCAAACAGTTTACAAAGACATTAAATTATTTTATAGTAAGGGCTGTCAGCTTTTCATGACACACAACAATTTAGTGGCATACTGATTTGTAAAGTCTTAATTTTATGATTCCTTGATTTCCTAGAAATGCATTATTTTAAATATGAAACTCCCCAATCAGTGGTGACATACAGCTCTTCCTATCTCCTGCTGACTTCAGAAGATATTAAAGGAGTAATAATAACTTTCTATATTTGTGTGCTTTCTTTCAGGCAAGGTTATTCAGAAGATTATTATGGAAAAAGTGGATGGGGTGATTATTATTCAGGCTATTACCCAAACTCGTATGATTATGGAGGTAAGTTGTCAAAATGAACTCTAATTTTTTTCTGTAGAATATTGCAGGTTTAAACAATGATTTATGGGGAAGAGGAACTTTAAGATCAGAGAATTATTGTATTTTTCCATGTTAATACAACTGATATCCTTTCCACAGCCAGCAAGAGTAAAATTATACTTGCTGAAAATTGATCTTTGGGCCCACTTCAGTTCACAATACCTGACCATCCTTCCTGTATGTTTTTTATTCAGTAGCAATAGTAAATAGAAAATAAAATTAGTGAGTTTTCTCCTCACTACCAGCCTTTCCTTTGTGAAAACACACCATTCTAAGTGTACAGAATAGTTTGGTTCAAAGTGTGGCAAACCTGCCATTCTCTGGGGTGTGTCCCTGGTGTGTGACCTGCAGGCAGAGTTGTGAAGTGAATTTTAGGTGGGTGTGGAGAGAAGTTGAGTCATGACTGGCTCTCAGTTTTGTCCATCATTATCTCAGTGCTCACTGAGACACTCTGGCATTGGCAGGCTGAGGGTAATTGCTTGTCTAGAGCCTGGGAGGATTTTAAACAACCTTTGTCCACATCCTGAGACATTTGGCGTGAGGCTCTGCAGGCTGATCACAAAGGTTCTGTGAGTGTCATAACAAATATTAGGATTGAGTTTTAAAGATGTCGGTAAAGACCTGTCTGATGGTGAACACTGTCCCTTCAAGAGTAGATAACTATAAGCACCATATTTCTCTGAAAGGAGTGACATTGATTTTTTATTGTTTGGGGATTTTTTGTTTGTTTTTTTTCTAACCAAAACACTTTGGCTTTGCTCTGTGCTTCGGGACCAAACCAGTATGTACTTAAATAGAAAAGAGTAGAAAAAAGTTATAGACAGCGGCTTCCAACGCCTGAACCATTTCTTTTTCTTTCCTGAACCATTTCTTTTTCTCTTCTGAACCATTTCTTTTTCTTTTCCAAAGATCCAAGTCGCTGGGAACGGTACCCATCAGCTTATGACCCCAGGTACAGAGATCCCAGGAGCTATGACCAGAGGTATTGGTATGATGCTGAACACAACCCTTACCAGAAGAGAGAAGCGTATCCATATGGCAGCAGGTTTGTCCATTCAATCCATGTTCTCTCAATGCTCTTTCCAGACCTGGGGCAGCACAGGGCTGAGTGTGTGTCTGAGAGGAGGTGGAGAATCTGGTTTCTTCAGAGTTGAGACCCCCACAGTCAAATGTTCCACCAGAAAATTAAGTTCTGACAGTAAATGTTAAGGCAAAGGCTGAGGTTCTGCTTGTGCACTGATAGAAATATTAGTTTATTTTCTGAACTTCTGCCCCAAAGCCTTCAGAATTTATGAATGATATGATGGTTGTATTGGGCATCAGAATTTCAGAGTATCATGCAGATTTATAAGTAAAATTCCCTCAACATTCTCTGTAACAGACTATTAAAATGCAGTGTTACACATTTCACAGATACGTGTTGTTAGTCCTTTCTGTAGCTTTAACGGGTCATGGGGGTAAAACAGATGAGCTGGCACATCACTCTAAAGAAAGGGTTTAAGGCAGCAGAACTTGTTTTCAGACCTGTTGAACATTCTGTGGGTTTTTAGAGCAGACTCTGAGTATGTTGTTCTTGATCTGGAATACTCTGGATGAACTCTCAGTTTGTTTACTGCAATAACACCCTCAGCCTAGGCAGTGATTTAAAGCCCTTCTGAAGCGAGGCACAGTTGCCCTGACAGTCCCTCCCCTCAGGGATATGGGTGGCTGTGTTCATTTTTGGTTTGTCCTCCAGGAGCGACCGATACGACGACAACTGGAGATACGATCCCCGTTTCACCGGGAGCTTCGACGATGACTCGGAGCCGCACAGGGATCCCTACGGAGACGAGTTCGACCGGCGCAGCGTCCACAGCGAACATTCCGGGCACAGCCTGCGCAGCTCCCGCAGCGTCCACAGCCACCAGAGCAGCTTCAGCTCCCGCTCCCAGCAAGTGAGTTTCAACTGGACACACCAAGTGTTGTTCCAGCTGAGTTTTTCTCTCTTGGAAACACAAAAATATTTCTGGGATGTGTATTTTAAAAACTTTTATTCTCTAAGCTAAGGCTGGTTTGAAATATAGTTTTGAACTTAATATTTGTCACAGTTGTCAAGAGAACTTTAACCAAAACCACACACACTCAGAGCAATGGAAAATTTCTTCTGCTGAGTCCATTTGCTGTTTGTGAGATCTTTGCCTTCCCTGTGCTTGGCTGTAGTGGACAATGTGCCTGGCTTTGTGTCATGTTTTCCTCATCACAAGCATGAAATTGTTACTGAACTTGGGAGCTGTTAAAGGACTAACTTCATATTTATATGATGTTATTTTGACCAAATCTAACTGATTACTCATCCACTTATGCCACGAGTACATTTACCTGAAAACCTCAGAGCATATTTGGCTAGTTTTTGAGGTACAGTCTTTGCCAGTGGAATGGGTCATTTTACCCGTAGTTTCATGTGTTGATTTGTTGTGTTCTTGGAAGTTCAGGTGGTTTTCCAGTCTGAACTCCAATTCATTTAGTAATATTGGAAGTAGTACAGTATTGGAGATCATTGAGGCATTAATCTTTAGGCACCTGAAGTCATTTAGGCATTTGTGAGGTTTAATGAGTTGAGATTTTCTGTCTGTTACAGCAGAAGTGAACATTGATTCTGACCCACAGTTGTTGATAACACAACTCCTTCTATAATCTTACTTTTGACACAAGCACATAAGAATTCTCATGAGAGAACTGAACATACTTAGATGTGAACAGATCAAATGGTGGTAAAAGCAGTAAGGGAGAGCACTGAGATATATTAATTATTTTCTGTGGTGTGTTGCTGCAGCACAAACTGTGGCTCCTGCAGGGTGGCTTTCTCCAAGGCAGGGGTGCAGTAAGCCTGGTTTACAAACAGAATCAAAGCTGTCAGAGGGGATGCTCACAGCCTGCAGTCCTGCTTGCAGTGTTGCTTGCTCTGTGTAACCTCCTGCTCTCTAACACTCACTAATCTGCTCTGTTTAGAGCCAGCTCTATAGGAGTAACCACGATCTAACAGCCAATGCCTATGAAACCACTGCCCAGGCAGTGTCCCTTCACACAGATTATCCCTATGGAGGATATGATGCCAGCTTTGATGGACAACAGCCTTTCCCAGATTATGGCTACCCGGCTGAAACTGGATGGGCAGCTGTGGAACAAGGTATGGGCACGCTGGGGAGGGAGGAGGGGAGGAACTGTGCCTGGAAGGGTCTCTACCAGTAGTACTTTGCACTGCTGGGAGTATTTATAGGGTATGAGATGCTTTGAGATGCCTCTCCTGTATTCAGTGAGCCTGTTAACAGGATAAAATGCTGTTTTACAGTGTATGTTCACATGAACAAAGTTTTATTTCCTTTTCAGTAAAGGATAACTTGCTGCTGAAATCTGGATGTATCACAGATCAGGAGTTCTAGACAGTGTTTGCTTTAAATACTGCAAACCTCCATTAGATAGATTTTTAAGTACGGTGGTTGTGCTTCATTGGGAATGATAGAAGTTTAACCTAAACTTCAAATTTTTCCATAGTTTTTTCTTACCCTTTTATGTGGAACAAAACACTTTCTCTGGAAGAGCTTTTACAAAATATGTTGACGTATATTACTGGCTCTTTGAGGGTGTGTTATGTATTTGTACAGGGATCACAGAAATGTGTCTGATACAATCAAATTCCATGCATTGAAAAAAATAAGTGGATTTTAATGCTCTGTAGTTTTGTTCTACTTCTTACAAATCTTCAGATTTGGGACTTTGGAATTATTTAGATGTTTGGGAATATCATGGAACTGCTTAATTGTTGCTTATAAGGTTTAGCCAGATTGAATGACAGGGTGTTTTCCACTAATACTGCAGGATTTTTGAATTGGATTTTGAATACATCAGCAAGTTTACTTGGTTGCAAGACAGGTTACCTGCTCTTACTTTATCTTTTCTTCCCATTTCAGCACCTTTAAGACCCTCAACGCCTGAGAAATTTTCAGTGCCTCATATCTGTGCCAGGTTTGGGCCTGGAGGCTTCTTGATAAAAGCACTGCCAAACCTGCCTTCTGAGGGCCAGCCAGCTCTGGTTGAAATACACAGCATGGAGGTAAAGTTTAAAAGGAAAAAAGGTAGAGGGTGGAATACAGGGTCTTTCTTTTGGAAGGGAAAGAGGGTACTTGACTTCTTTTATCTGTAATTTTTTACATGTATCTTTGTTTGGGTTGTAAAAGAGTACATAAGTACATAAGTACTCATAAATAAAAGAGTAGCTTTAAAAGTTCTTGTCCTCTGAGAGATGATTTAGTCATGATCAGATCATCCAGCTCCTTACAGTTTTGTTCAGGATGATGTACAGAATAAGTTCCATGTAAAATAGGTTTCATCACTTGTTATCCTTGTGCAGGTTGCAATTCACCCTTTGTGTTCTGTTTAAGAGCAATAGGCTTGATTACACCATGGGTTATGTTCAGGTCTGGGGGTTTTGTTGTTAAAAAGCAAAGTTCATATTCTAAGAACTTCTTCTGGATTATATTTGTTTTAGACCATGTTACAACATTCTCCAGAGCAAGAAGAGATGAGAGCGTTTCCTGGTCCTCTTGCTAAGTATGTTCTTACAATTTTTAGAAATAACTTTCAGCATTCAGAATTCATGTCTTCATTGAATATTTCTTTGCCTGTAAATTACAGGATTTAAACTTAATAAAATATATGTGGCTTTTCACCTGCTTAAATAACACATGGGCTTATGTTCCTTATACTAATCACAGTAATGACCTGAATGTTTACATTTGTCTCATTACAAGCTTTTTTTTTTAATTTGTTAATTTTTTTTTTCAGGGATGAGACTCATAAAGTGGATGTTATTAATTTTGCACAAAGTAAAGCTTCACAGTGCTTTAAGAATGAAAATCTCATCGACAAAGAATCTGCAAGTCTGCTTTGGGACTTTATTGTGCTGCTGTGCAGGCAGAATGGGGTATGTCTCACTGCTTGAGTTTTTATCTACCCTAAAATATTTTATACAGAAATAGTATTTAAGAAAAAGTCAGTAATATGTGTATAGTGGCTTCTCTGGGAACAGTTCATGCAGGAAAACAGGGCACTTGCCCTCAGGTGCTCATTCACATATTGTTGTTGAAGTAACAAATAAAATGAAGGCAAACAGATTTTTTTATTTTTGTTTTCTCTGTACACTTCCAGACTGTTGTGGGAACAGACCTGGCTGAACTTTTGCTCCGAGATCATAAAACAGTGTGGCTTCCTGGGAAATCCCCTAATGAGGCAAATCTGATTGATTTCACTAATGAGGCTCTGGAACAAGTGGAAGAGGAATCTGGTGAAGCCCAGCTCTCATTTCTCACTGATAATCTTCTAACCACAGTTGACAGTTTTGAGAAAGAGACCGAGAGATTCAGGGAGTTGCTGCTTTATGGCCGCAAGAAGGTGAGTGCTTGTGGTGTTCCAAACACTGCATGTGTCCTATTTTATTTAATTATTTTCACATAGGCATCAGTTAAAACAATTTTTGCAGCTTGTAGTGCATATTTTATTTCATGGCACTGCACTACCCTGATACAGCAAAAGGTTATGCCCTACTGTTTATAATCTAAACCAAAATCATAGTCATGTGTCAGCTTTTATCTAAACAAACGTTTTTATTTGATTACAAAGTACTCCTGTAAAACGGTTATTGCTTATCTGAGCAATATGTTAAGCTATTACCAGGAAACTAATATCTGTATTTATTAGGATGCTCTGGAGTCTGCCATGAAGCATGGTTTGTGGGGGCATGCTCTGCTACTTGCCAGCAAAATGGACAGCAGGACACATGCAAGAGTGATGACCAGGTACTGGTTTGCTTGTTGATTGGTAGGATTTGACTGCCTGTCTTGCTAACGAGATAAAGACTTGGTGCTCAGAAATCCTAATGTCAAAATCATGGGTTATCCTTAGTGGTTCGTGCAAGAATTATGCTTTATTTTACCTGTGTATTCATTTGTCATCTGTTACTTTTTATTCTGGGGCCTTCTGGCTGTAAACTTACACCTGAGAAGTTATTCTCTGCCACTCATTCCATTTAAGGGATATTTGATCCCTGTTATCTGGGGCCTTGCTTGACAGGTGCTGTTAGTCAGGCTTGGAGAAAACTGTGCAAAACCCAACTGTCAGCTTTGTTAAAGCCAAATAACTCTGTGGTACCTTCACCCTCCTTGTCTGAAAGAAGTAGCTGTGTTTGTGCATGATTTGTCTGTAGACAGAAAAACTTCTTTTGGCTTCCTGAGCTTGTGAAATCATGTACAAAGTCTCATAATCTGGCTTGGGGAGAATCCTGAGGTTTTCCTACCTTGGACTGACTGATGTTGGAGGGAGAGATCCAGTTCACTGGTGATGTTTTCAACATTATCCACTGGGCAAATGCTCATTCAGTGTGTTGTTTTCAAACACCACTTCCTCCCTAGCTAAGCTGGATTAATTGCCACTGAGAGTTGAAGTACATTTTAACTGCTTACCCCATGTTTGTGTTTTGTTTTTCTCTGCAATGTCTCTGTAGATTTGCCAACAGTCTCCCAATTAATGACCCTCTGCAGACTGTTTACCAGCTCATGTCTGGAAGGATGCCAGCTGCATCCACGGTAAGATTCAAGTGGGAGCTGCAGTGAGCAGTGTAGTTCCCAGCAGAAATCTTTCCATGTGCTTTCCTAGAATGTCAGATAAGTTGCTCTGGTCCTTTTTTAGGCTGAAGCACTTACCCATGCAGAGCTCCAGTCACTGATTTGACTAAGTAATTCTTCTAATTTTAGTGCTGTGGAGATGAGAAATGGGGAGACTGGAGGCCTCATCTAGCAATGGTGTTATCCAACTTGACCAATAATGTGGACTTGGAATCCAGGACCATTGCTACCATGGGAGACACTCTTGGTAACTCTTGGGGATTGAACAGGGTGATGACTGAAGGAAAAGCTTTCTGAAAGATTTGATTACTCGGCTTATTTTTTTGAAAACAAGTGATTGCTGTATAAAATATAAAATGGAACAGTTTTATGTGGCCTTGTCTCTATGGTGAAGGTATTTGGTGCAAAGCCAAACAATACAGGACACTGAGTTACAATGTACCACTGAAATATCCTGAGTTCTCTCATTCATTTCTCTGCAGCTTCTAAAGGCCTGCTGGATGCTGCTCATTTTTGTTACCTTATGGCCCAAGTTGGGTTTGGAGTTTACACAAGGAAGACAACAAAGCTTGTCCTAATTGGATCAAATCACAGGTTTGGCTTTCCTCTTCTTTTTTTTTTTTAACACAACTTTTTAGATGCAAAAATGAAAGTTTGAGAGACTGAGTTGCACTGCTCCCCTTCTCCTCACTGGGAGTAACTGGTTTTGAGAGAATTGTTTGATGCCCTGTTCTTTTTTGAAGAGAATTTAGTGACATTGTATGTCAGCAGAGTTATGTTTGTGACTTCATTTCTGATTGACAGATCCATGTTTATTGTCAGCATATATAAACTCTAATACTTTTCCTCTCCTTTTCCCAAACAGTTTACCATTTTTAAAGTTTGCTACCAATGAAGCCATTCAAAGAACAGAAGCCTATGAATATGCACAGTCACTAGGAAGTCAGCCTGGCTGCTTGCCTAATTTCCAGGTGAAGAGCTGTTTCTGTTTTGGTTTGGGTTTTGTTTTGGCAGATTTCACACGAGATTTTGGTCTCTCGTGCTGTATTCAGCACAGCAAATATTGAATTCATAGCATAGTGCCATAGAGCTGCTTTCCTGTTGTCACTTAAATTTCCTTGTCACTTTTTTCATCTCTGCATCCTGAACTTCTGAATTTTAAAATTCATTATTGTAATTTTATATTCCAAAAGAAAAATCCAGCAGCATTTGTTGGCACTACTGTAGATAAATTGATAACTTCCATTGTGTGGAAGAGGAGAATTGAATGCTTTTTCACCAAATTTCCTTTCATGCCTACACAGATGTGATAAAGGGATAGTTGAGCTTCCAGTTGAAATGTCAGACTACCTTTCATTTTTTTACTTCTCAGAGTGTTGTGATCACTTGGTTTATTTCTCTACTTGCATCCCCCAGGTTTTCAAATTCATCTATGCTTGCAGACTGGCTGAAATGGGACTGGCTGCTCAGGCTTTCCATTATTGTGAAGTGATCTCCAGAACTGTCCTAAAAGATCCACATTACTATTCCCCTGTACTGATTGGCCAACTAATCCAGGTAACATGAGGAACAATTAAGTACTTGTGGCATCCTACTGTAGGTGAGAGGCTGTGGCTGAAGTTGCCTTGTGTTGGCTGGTGAACTCACCCTTGGGATGATTCCTTTCCCTAGATGTCATCCCAGCTGCGCCTGTTTGACCCGCAGATAAAGGAAAAACCAGAACAGGAATCTTTTATTGAACCTCCCTGGTTGATAACACTTCGACATGTGGATGGACAGATCAAGGTACAGAATGTACTTTTCAACATGA
Source organism: Neopelma chrysocephalum (assembly GCF_003984885.1). Classification (NCBI taxonomy): domain Eukaryota; kingdom Metazoa; phylum Chordata; class Aves; order Passeriformes; family Pipridae; genus Neopelma; species Neopelma chrysocephalum. The sequence goes on from NW_020897735.1 coordinate 7,779,327, forward strand.
AGTTTTCTCTTTGCAGGATTAGTGTAAATCCATTTTTATAAAATATTGTTTCTTTATACTGCTAATTACAGAAGCATATGAAGTGACCTTACATATTCACGTCATAAATTGTAAGTGTTGTGGTTTAAACCAAGTGGATTTACCACACTTCAGTGCCCTGAGATTCAATACAGAATAGTTAAAATTATGAGACAGGCTTTTCTTAATACCATAATGCAAAGGAGAATTGCAAGACTCATGAGGTTGTAGTAACTCCTGCTGGAAGCAGGGGATCTGCTTGCCAGAAAAATAAGTTGTGTGTGAATTAGTGTTGCTAGATTGTAACAGAGGGGATGCAGTTGCCATTTATTTAAAGAGCTCTTTTAGAAATTTGAACCTTGAGCTAATTAACTGTGCCTTGAATTGAAAACAGATGAACCTTTTAAATTGTTTTAACTTGGTCCATAAATGGCTGACAATTCATTTTTTGACCGGACACTGGAAAACCCTATGTGCTGTTTTGACACATAAGATTTTCTTTGCTCTGTGTTCCCTGTGAGCTGAACATGTGGTGCAGTTAATAATACCTTGCTTTTTGGTGCAGGAGGGTGCAATAGCCTATAACACAGACAGATCCACCCCCCCACCCTATGAGTGCAGCACCCCCAGCTCTGAGCTGGACCGGGCGAGTCAGTGTGATGGAGGAGGGGGCCGTGACGTGGGTCCTGGTGCTGAAAATGCCTTGTTGGCATCCTTGTTACCCAACATGGCACAACAGATGCAAAGCGTGCAGCTGATGCCTTCAGGTCAGTGTTTCATATCCTTTGTGACAGAGAGAAAAGAAAAGTTTCGGGTTTCTGATACCAGAAACCACCTGGGGCTGGTTGGAGCAGGGAGATTTCACTTCTGCATTGTGTCATTTGTAGGGTAAAAGGTTCCCACTGGAATTTCTGTTTAATTCTAACTCGTGACTGTGTTTTTTTCATGCTGCAGTACCTCAGGCTGTCCTTGATGGCTCAGCTGCAATGATTCCTCCTGGTGACCAGGAAGCCCGAAGTGTCCCTTTCTATCCAGTGGCTCCTCAGCCTCTTGGTCCAGGGCCTGGCTTTGCACCTCCAGGATTTTCAAATCCATATGGGACTGAACCATCCCCACTGTATTTAGGGTCAACACTGCCACCAGGAGGGCCACCACAAGAGATTGAACCACGGACAGAAGAGCAGACAAACCTGGAAACAGGTCTGGGATTTAATGAACAGCTTTCCTTCCTTACAAAGGGAATGAAGTATTTTGGGGAATAAATCCAAGTAACTCCATATTTAGAAAATAGTAAGTCAGGATCTGGGTAATGAGATTTAAAACCCCCATGTAATGGTAAGGAAGCATCTGTAGAAAGTTATAGTATTCCTGCTGCTTGTTTGACTTGCTTTAAAAGCCAGATCAGACTCAGCAGATCATGATTTAGACCCTGCCAGATAATCCCTGGGATTGGCAGTTCTATTTCTAAGGTCTGTGGTTGGAGCCTCAGGGATTTCTCCCTGTGGCCATGAGCGTCTCGGACCCTGATAAGTTTTAGTTCAGTGACAGCAGAACCTGACTCAAGTGAAGACAGGAATACACAGGTTTGGCAGAGCTGAGTTTGAGATGTGAAAAACCTTTAACTGCCCCATTCTGATGGTTGAATCCCTCAGCCTGCTCTGGCCTCTGTTTAGAATAAACACAAATCCCTGCAGGAGGGGAGAAAAATCATAGCACCTGCAGTTCATATTCTTTAAAAGACCATATTCTTTCTAGGTGAAGATTCATAACTAATATAAACTTTGGCCTTAAAACCTTAGTGAGACTTGAGGGCTTTTGGGTTAGATGTTGGTTTTTGTTGTTGTTGTTGTGCTCCCCAGTAACATAATTAATTTATTTTTTTTTTAAGGAATGCAGAGAATTGCCCCAGAGTCTCCCTCACAAAATTCCTTCCCTGAACAGAGAGAGGAGGATTTCTATGGCAGAATGGCCAGCATGGTATCTTTATTTCATTTCTTCAGCAAGTGGCAGCTGCATTGCAGCACAGTGAAAACACAAGAGGATTTTGGGGCTCTTCAGCGAGACTTGAAGCTTAATTTTTAAAGTCCCCAAATTTAAGATTAAATTTCTTAAATTTAAATGTCTTAGATTGTGTGGAAGTTCTTGATAAAAAGTGAATGTTGTGTCAGATATTTAGCTACGTGTTTATTAAGCATTTATGTTTAATATTTTTAATATATACAAATACATTTATTATTTATGCCCTGGCTTTGTATCTAACCAGGCACCAGAATGAAGATGCATCTTTAGGTTTATTTTCTAGGAACTTTTATATCTCTCCCTATTATGAACTTTTCAAAGAAGGAATTTGTGTAGCAAGATGAAATATAGTCCATCACTCCAGCAGTGACAACTTTGTTCTTTCCTGTGTATTTGTAATAACAGGGCTATGGACAAAGATCCCGAACAACCTCAGAGTCTTCTGCTCACTCTGCGGGACGAGAGAGATCCAACTCTGCAGCAAAACAACCCTCTCCTCCTCCCTCTGCTCCTGCAGGGAAAGAGACCAAAAAAGAAACAAAAAAGGAGGCAGCACCTAGAAAGGTAAAACTTTATCACTAAGGTAGTTAAAGCTGGAGGAGATTTGTTAGTGTGTGTGGTAACCCCTGGTCCACAGAATTGATTTCAGAGGTTTTAACTGTTTATTTCTGTTAGGTGCAGCTCTGGGCTCAGAGTTGAGGGCCCTAACAGAAAATGTGTTGTTGCATGAATGTTTCTTTTAATCTGGCTGTAAAGACAGTGGGGAGGGAATCAACTGACTGGATTAATTTCTTTTTAGAGTGGTGGAACCTGGTTTCGCTGGCTGATGGGAAAAGGAAAGAATGAGGCTCACCTGCCAGATGACAAGAACAAATCAGTAAGATCACAAAAACATTCATACACTTGAATTTGTTCCAGATGTTCTCCTGGATGACAGATGAACATTGTTCTGACCAGTAAACAAATGCTTGTAAAACTTCGAAGATTATGCTTATTCCAAGACTGGCTTTTTTTAAAGAAATGGTCACAGGTTTTTTTAGTTTTTTTTTAACAGCTTGTGTTGACCTCTTAATTTTTGGCTGTGATTTTTCTTGTAGATTGTTTGGGATGAACAGAAACAGCGCTGGGTTAATCTGGATGAACCAGAGGAAGAGGTAAAAATCTGAATCCTCATGATTTTTCCAAGTGGAAAATGGAAATCTGTACTGGCACACAATTTTCTTTAATCTGTTGTTGGCTCTTAAGAGCTGCCTTCTGCTGCATTTGGGTTAAAATGTGCAGTATCTTGAAACTCATAAATGGGTTACATTTGCCTCTTTAGTTGCTGGTGTGGATTCAGAAACTGCAATTGAATTTACGAGGGAATTTGCTTTAAACTTAGTCTGGTGTATCACTTCATTAGAGGTTGGCATCACCTAGACAATTGCTTGTAAATTGACTTGCTGCAAACAGAATATATGGAAAAAGGTAGGAAGAATCTAGTTTTGAAAATTTAATGCTCTGTACAGCAAAGAAAATCACACCTCCTGTCCATCCTTGTCATTTGAGGATCTGCCTAAAAACACAGATGATAAGAACCACTGTTGTTGTTTCCTTTTAGAGTGAGTGTAGGTAGGTTGTGGAAATGCCTTGGCATTATTTAAGGTATCAGTTGGGAGATATTGATATTCCCAGCTGAGATATCTTGGGAATATTGATTTGTAGACCCAATTTCATGCACTCTGGAATAAGGAGGGGAGAAGTCAGGCATATGCTTGGTTTAAAATTCTCAGTCAGTGATGAGATTGGATTTTTTTTTTGTTTTTCCTGCAGAGTAAACCTCCACCACCACCTCCAACAGGATTCCCTAAAGCTCCTCAGGCTGCTCCACCTGGACCCGGGGGCCCCCCTGGTGCCCCTGTCAACATGTTCTCCAGAAGAGCAGGTAACAGATAACATTAATGCTCAAAGTATGGAAGAATTCAGATTTTCTCTTGCATCAAATGTGAAGGCAGAAGTCTGGACTTCTCTGGAGTTCTTTGGGAACAGTTGGCAACTCAGTGGAGCTGTGGCTATTGCTGGCTTTGCTTGTGCCCAGATCCTGCACTGGGACTTCTGTCACAACTGTCTCCTGACTTGGGTGTTACTGTTTGTGTCCCTGGAGTGTTATTTTCTGATTCTGAAAGAGGCTTTAACCAGCAAACTGAAATAGTCACAGGCATGACAAACACAAGGCTTATTTCTGTTATTTCTGCATCTTTCTGTTGTAGCTGGGAGCAGAGCCCGTTACGTGGATGTCCTGAATCCAGGTGGAACCAAGTCAAGCGGAGCAGTTCCTGCACCATCAGACCTGTTTGCCCCCTTGGCACCAATGCCCATTCCTGCCAATGTGTTTGTTCCAAACTCAGGTGTGTCACGTGGATACAACTGTAGGGAGGTTGTATGGCTGTTTATGGGTATGGTGTGCTTGGCTAAATCCTGTTTCCTCTCTAGTTCCAGGGGAATCCCAGCCAATGGAAGGGAGTAGTGCAGCAGAGCACACACCAGCTGCAAACCAAACCAACACAGATCCTGCTGCAGCTGTGGAACCAGAGGTGGGTTAGAATGAATTATATCTTCAAGACATTCTAACTTCTGATTAAAAACCCCTCGTGGTTCTAAATAGTAGCTTCACAGCCACAACACATAAAGAGTGTTGTTGTGGAAATTGTGGTTTAACGGTTTATTTGAAGAACTGAAGAAGAGAAATGCAAGTGAAAATGGAAGCGGGAATCCCATGAGAAGTTGTGTTTCCTTATTTGGCAGGGCTGCAGGTTCTGTGGGTGCAGGATGTGCCAGGAAAGGGACCAGGAACATAGGAATGTTATACTGCATGTTTCAGCTGCTTCATGTATTGTGAGGTTCTGCTTCAGTGGGATCTTTAGCAGAAATGTGAAATAGCATCGTGGTAATGATGATAAACAGAAGTGCCTTGTTTTTCTTTAGTACTTAAACCCTGCAGCCCTTCCTCCTGGATCTGGACTTCCTGTTCCAAACCCTGATGGCTCCCAATCAGGCGAGGTAAGGCTCGATGCAAAGTAGTTAATGACTTTTACAGCATATTTCAAGCATTAATTTATAGTGGATTTACTATCGGTCATCAAAAACAAGTAACTGATTCAGTTGCCAATGAGTAGCCAAGATGGAATATGAATGCCTCCAGAATTGTAGAGAAAAAAACCTCTAGGCCCATATGAGAAGTTCAGCTTCCATGTCCTACATTCTGTGATATGATCTCCTTTTCCCTTATAAGTACTTTTACGAGCCTTTCTCAGAGTAAAATTTGAGAGCAGTTTGAGGATCTCTTCTTGCCTCCATGCATGCATGTAATTTCACTAATATTAAGTGCAAGACACAAGGAGAATAGACTGCTGTGTGCCAGGCAGAGTAACATTACCTTTGTTCCTACTAAATGTTTTCTATATCTACATAATTTTGTGCTTTAAGAAGTCCTTTTGATTTAAACTAACTTCCGGCTTTACGTTTTGGTTTTGGTTTGGTTTTGTTTTTTGTTCTTTTTAACTTGAAGTTGGTTTAACCTTTGGCAGTGAGACTTTTACAATGAAATAAAACAACTGAAAGCTTGGGGCAGTGACATGCATGACGACTTTTTTATTTGTGTTTTTTTGTATTTGTGTGTTCTTGCTGTTTTGTAGCTTTCGCGCTCTAGTTCAATGAGTTCATTATCACGTGAAGTAAGCCAGCATTTTAATCAGGTACATGTGGCTGGCCATTCTCATTTATGTTAACTTATTTACTTTCCCCCCCCTCTTTATTTTGCGTTTGCTCAAACACTAATGCTACTTTTAGTCATTTTCCCCTCTTCTCATTTCACAGAAATTTCATTAAAAGTAGCTAATGATGTAGTGTTCCTTTTTACACTCAAACAGGGTCTTCAGTTTTGTATATTTGTGAGAGTGCATGTAATCCAGGCATGCTTTTTATGTTCCTAAGAGATTCACATAATGATTTTGCCATCTTTTTCCTGGGATACTAAAGAAAGTCAGTTGATTTTAAACAAAAAACAAACAAACAAACAAAAAATCCCCAAACCAAACACAACAAATCTAAAAAGACACAAACAAGCAAAACTTAGTCATTCTGCTGCTGCCAGTCTCAAATTGGTAATAAACCATCTGCAAAAGTCCCTGTAGGAATTAAAGGAATGCTTCATCTCTGCTGTAAGTTCCAGAGCTGTGGGGTCACCACAAAGGGGTGATACAAACCTTTCTGATATTTCTTAGTAGAGCCAAACTTGACATAGAATGTTTATTTTGGGGCAAGCCCTAAGGTGTACTAACAGAGGCAGAAGGTACTAATTCAGTGAAGTTGCACTGGTGTCTTGTGTTGGTTTTGCATGCTTTGGATCTTCAGAGCTATTGACAGTTTATGCATGTGTGGCATTGTTTGGCCAGTTCCTACATTAAGCAAGTAATATTCTGGATCTGGATGCAAACTGTACCAGCACTCTGCAGTTGTTACAATATGCTGTGCTCTCCATGTTGGTGGCATTATTCCTGTGAATATTTGCTCTGTATAACTCAGCAAACCATGTTTGAGAGGCAGCAAAGCTCTGCCCTTCTCTAACTGCAGTATCCTCTCTCTCCAGCCTGCCAGTGTACCACCCTCAGGGGCACCTGCAGCAGGAGCAGTACCATTCTACAATCCCTCTCAATTTGCACAAGTGAGTAAAGGCCTCATCTTTCCTTTGCCTTATTTTCATTATCCAACATTGCCCAGAGAAGCTGTGGCTGCCCCATCCCTGGAAGTGTTCAAGGCCACGTTGGACGGGGCTTGGAGCAACCTGGGATAGTGGAAGGTGTCCCTACCCAGGGACCCCTGCAGGGGGTGAGACTGGAGGGTCTTTAAGTTCTCTTCCAACCCAAATCAGTCTGTGATTCTACACTGTGAACAAAACGTGATTTTGTGCTTAACCAGCTTAATCTGGATTGTCCCTTGTAGGGTATTAAATGTGCACAGAGACCAGTCTGGCACCTGTTTAATTTAACAGATTTCCATTCAAACCTGTATTCCCAATTTTTTGTATTTTGTCTCCAGCATGACACTTTTACAGAACATTTTTTTTTTAAATTCCGTTCTTCCTTTTTTCAGTCTCCTGCAGCCACTGGAAGTTCAAGACTGGGAAGAATTGGACAGAGGAAGTATCCAACGTTGAAGTAGAACACAATGGCTTTGTATTTGGAATCCTCAATCATGTTCTGAGTATGCAAAGAACTATTCAGCCTTATGGCACGTGGTATCAGCTGCAGTTGACATGACAGAAATTTAATGATGGGTGATTTTTTTCATGGGTCTCCCTGCTTGCACCTCATCTACGCAAAACCATTACCAAACATGAAATATATGTAACTTTTCCTTTTAAAAAAACCTGGCTAGAAATAGCTTTGCTGTGATAAAGGATAGACACAAGGGAGGAAATAGTTGCTGTCTGTTACAGAACCTATTTGTAAATTGCATAGGCAATTTATTCCTTATTTTAAACCTGTTAGTGTGACCTTCCAAGGCATAGTTTCAGGGATTCCTTAATTTCTGAAGGATGCTCCCCTCCCAGCGGGGGAAAAAAAGAAACATGTCCACATTGTAACATAACACTGTGGCCTTAAGAGGACCATGCCCAGTTGTGATGCTTTGCCAGGACATGGAACTGGATCTGTTCCCCTGGGAGACGCCTCACACCTGGTGTGTTTTTGGGAGCGGGGAGGGGGCCACAGCTCATCCAAATAAATTGACCTACGTTGAATGAAAACTGTGACTGTAATCTAATACTGATTTGATTTGGATCTTTCCTAGTCTGTATGTAGTTTGTGGTTTAGACTACTTGTAAAGCCAACTGTATAGTGGGAAGGAGCTCTGTATCATAGCCAATGCTGTTCTCTTGACGAGTGAGTGTTCGTTTAAGTGCAATACGGTTACTTGCTTTCTCTCAAACTGCTGGCACTGTGCAACTTGGGGGGGTAACAGCTTGAAAGTTTTGTTATTTTTTTTTTTTCCTTTTGAGTGCCAGAATCAGCATAATAATCCGTTCTTGAATCTCCATTACTAAAATAACCAAGGTCTTAAGTAGCTAACAGGTGAATTTCAAACGTACTAAAAGTAGGCGGATTAGACCTCTACGGATGGACTTTAAAATCTTTAGGTTTAATATAGGAAATCCTGAAAACCATGATATGCAGCATTTATATTCACTGAAGAATCTGAATTATCTACAAAGAGAGAAATAAACTTTTAAATATTTATTAAATCATTAGGCCATATTTTATTTAGAACTTGTCACCAAACTATTTGATTTTACTTGAATTTCTGCCCAGGAGTAGAAGTAAGCGAATGTGAAATTGCCAGTGTTGGTCCCCCATTGTTTTGTTTTTTTTTTCTTTTTCTGAATAACACCACTTCTCTGAGATCATGATAGCCTTACATGTGTCCCAAAAGGTTTGTACACAGCCCAAGTAAAAGGCTGCTGGGGGGGATTAGAAACCTCTGTGTGATGGTCCATACTCAATTCCGGCCGTGGGCAGCAGCAGTCAGTGTGGTTTACTTTTCTATAACTGAAACCTAATCAGACACTTGGCTTTCCTCTAGTCCAGCCAGGCTGCTGATTATTTTCTCCTTTCAGTAGAGACTGCCAAACAACTTCATTCAAGGAGGCTCCCTCTGAGCTGGGAGCAGCTGTCTTTCCTAAGTGTAAGATTTGACACTGTAAATTCTTAAATAAAATATTTTGCGCTCTGGAGCACTTTCACATTTTACTTTCTTCTTGTGGTTATTGCTTTAGCGAGCTGGGTGGACGAACCTCTCCTGTTCATCTGGGAACGATCCGTGTGAAGGAACTTCTCCTGTTCATCTGGGAACGATCCGTGTGAGGAAAGGGAGCCTGGAGTGTTCAGTGTTGGAACTGGCTTGTGTGTTGGGAGTAGGTGTAGATGAGATGTTGGGAAGACTTGGCTGTGAGGGTGGTGAGGCCCTGGCACAGGTTTCCTGTAGAAAAGATTAATGTCCCATGCCTGGAAGTGTTCAAGGCCAGGTTGGACGGGGCTTGGAGCAACCTGGGATAGTGGAAGGTGTCTGGATGGGCTCTGAAGGTCCCTTCCAACCCAAACCATTCTGCAATTCCATGATCAGTGAAATGTTCAAAATCATAGCTTTGAGCCTTAATGCAGGCAACTTTTAATTTTTTTTTGCGAGTGTAAAATGTTTACTTTAAGCTGCTTATTTAAACGCCGCCCGTATGGTCACAGTCGCGATTGGGGGATTCCCTCAGGGCGGGCGCTCCTCCGGCCGCCAGGGGGCGCTGCCCGCGGGGCGGGCCCGGCCCGGTGCCGCCGCCGCCGTTGCCAGGGAGGGGCCGGGGCGGCCTCGGAGAGAGCGGGACCGACAGCGGGACCGGCACCGCACGGGATCGGCACCGGCACGGCCGCCCCCGCCGCCGAGCCCCGCCGGCAACGCGGAGAACCCCAGGAGGAGCCGGTGAGGCCCGCGCTGCGTCCCGCCCGCGGGGGCGGCGGTGCCGGTGAGGGCCGGGGCCGGGCCGTCCTGCCCGGCCCGGGGGATGCGGGGGCGGCCCCGCGGTGCCGAACCCGCGCTCGGGGCTGCGCTCGCCGCGTGTTGCCTTTGCGGGGGCGGCTGCCGGGGCGGGTTGGTCCGCGGTAGCCGCAGAATGACGAGGTGCTTCCCCCCATCCCTGTAGGGCTTTGCCTTGAACCGCGTTTCCATCCCCTAAACCCACCCCCCTCCCTCGGGTGTTTGCTCGGTGTCAGCGGTTGGTGCGAGGCGAGAAAAGGCGGCAGCGATTTCCCTGCTGTGAGATGGGTGGAAATTTCCTGGCCTCGGGCAGCCCGGTGTGCTGGTGACGCCGCGTGTGGTCGGCAAGGAGAGGGAGCTGCGCTTTGTGTGCAGGTCGAGTTTCCTCTCATTCGGACAGGGCACACAGCCTTTTCTTACAGAAGTGTGCACACAGCCCTGGTATCTGCAGCAGCGAGGAGGTCAGTTCCCTGCTCTTGATAAAAGAAATAACGGTGTTCTACTAACAAGGTCACGCTGACGTTTGAGTTGTGCTGGAGGGAGGTCCTGCGAGGAGATGCTTTCTGATTAAGAATCACAATTTGCAGCTCAATAACTTTTTATCCTTACGTGTTTCTCTTGGGGAAATCCAGGTATCCCACGTCTTGTAATTTTGCAGACAATGCATCTGCCTGCATGTGCACCTGCCCTTCATTCCCAGTTAAAGACTGAGCTGTCTGCAATTCCCATGCCTTGCTGGCGTAGTTAAAGCCCTGTGAACCCACGGGGCGATAAAAGGGAAGGAAACTATGCTGTGAGGAACTTTTCATCTGGAGCAGCATCCACGGCTGGTACCTGGGGGAGGATGAGCACTCCAAATGGATTTCCACAGCACTCAAGGGCGTGTGTTACTCAGAGCATGGAGGGTGGAGCAGTGCAGGACCTGCGGGCTAAAAAAACTGGAAAAGCAGCCAAAAAGGAGGCAGGTGGCAATGTGGCACTTCCTGCTGAAGGTCCTGTGAGTGTGGGCACCCCTGTAAGTGAGACCTTAAAGCTTCTACCAGAGGAGCTCAAAGCCAATATGAAAATTACATCGATCACTCCGAGGCCTCCCCGGAAGCCCCGGCTGGAACGTGCTGCATCTCTGGATGAGAAGAGCTGGAGGAGGTGGAGGCGGTTTAGGACGAGCCAGGAGAGCCTGACTGATCCCAACGACACGAGTTCCTCCAACGGTTCCCTGCAGGAAGCATCCCCCAGCCCTCCCAACAGGGGCAGGGCGAGCCCCTGCCATCCCTGCTGCCAGCAGAATTCCTTGCACAGTTCACCAGACGCCTCAGAAGCCAGTCCCGTGGGGAAGAGCAGGGGAAGCAGCTCCGACCTGGGGAAACGAGCCTCCGAGATCTCCAGTGCCTTTGGGGGGCTGCTGCGGGGGAAAGCGTTCGCGGGAGGCAAACCCCGGCTGTCCCAAATCATGCCAGCTCGCCCCCTGCCCCCCATGGAGCTCAACGTGGCCTCTCACACCCTGAGGACAGCTAATAGGATCGACTCAGATTGTCTGGATTACCGACATTATTCTCAGCACAAGTTTGGGAGGGTGAGCAGCAGCCTGAGCGACACCCGGCTGCACGGCAATGGGATGGTGTACGACAGCTGCTCCACAGACTCCATGAAATCCACCTTCAGCCTGCTCACCCCCATTCGAGCCAAGGATGTTCGGAGCAGGTAAGTCCCCCAGCTTCTCCTGGCAAAAGTTTGGGGGGTGTCAGCAGGGAGAAGAATCCCACTGGGCAGGGCCTGTGAATGTCCGACCGCTCAGAAAGCACAGAAGTCGTTCTGTGTTATTTAACCTGCTGTGGAGACTGGAAACAGTTGGAAGATTAAGAGATTGGTACAAATACTCTGTGTTTACTCCTTTTAGCTGATTGTTTTCATTCTTATGTTTGATTTGCTGTCAGTTTTTTTGTAATATTTACATAACCTGTTTTGAAAATTTAGAAACAGTAACTGTGCATGCCAACAGTTGGGAGAACTGTTTTGTTTAAATCTAAAAGTAAATTGGGCTTGAACTGAAGTGTTAAATGGCAGGAAAAATACCCAAATATTTTAGCTTGAAACTATCATGCAGGACATACAGTGTTATCACTGTCCTGTAAGGTGCTGTGGGTCCTCTGCAGAGGTTGTGCTTTTTTGGCTTCTGGGAGGATCAAATCACCTATTGGGAACTGCTCCAGTGTCCCACAGGAGCTCCTCTGTCCCAGCTTTTCCAGGCAAGAATCTAGTCATTGATTCAAAGGATGAGAGTCAGCAGCAGAGGGGGAATAACTGAGATAAATGAAAGTGTTACCAATTGGTGAGAAAGCCCCGGGATAGATTGTTACTTGTTTGCCATGAGGGTTTTCTTCCAGTTCCCTCCCTGAAGCAGCTGCAGGCAGTGGCTTGCCCAGCGCTCCCTGACATTGTGTTGTCATCGTTATTTGCAGAGCTTAAGCAAGATTAAAAATGCTTATTCAAAGGGCAGTCCTTGTGCCAACAGCCGTTGCCTGTGTAAACAGCGTGTCCTTCGGAGGGGCAGGAGGTGTGGGACGGATCTGTCCTTTCCAAATGTGATATTTTGAGACCTCGCGCTCAGTAAATTGTTTATTTGATGAGCTGAATTGGAGGAAGAGTGTGAATTTGAGTCTTTGATTAGGAGCAACTTGGTGCCAGAACACCAGGCATGGTGGAGCTATTTTGATGTTGTGAGTAAACCAAGGTGCTTCAAGATACTGCAGTATCATGGAATCACAGACTGGTTTGGGGTGGAAGGGGCCTTAAAGCCCATCCAGTCCCACCCCCTGCCACGGGCAGGGACACCTTCCACTAGCCCAGGTTGCTCCAAGCTCTGTCCAGCCTGGCCTTGGACACTTCCAGGGATGGGGCAGCCACAGCTTCTCTGGGCAACCTGGGCCAGGTTATCAAGCCAATCTCTTCATTCTGTGTCTGAGGTAAATATTAGTGGGGCTGAAGACTTGGATGGCTTCAGCCTCCTCATCACAGCACCTGGGCAGCATCAGCCTCTCCATCATCCTCATGTCCTGGCTTTGAAAGGCTGATTATGACAATGGTTTTGTTTTATTGTAGATGATCCACTAACTCTCTATAAGAGTTGGAACTTTATAAGGAACTTTGGTCAAGCAGAACAATATATAAATACTAAATGCTTTCTTCTTAAAGATATATTCTTGAATAACTCAAGATTCAAGCATTACAAATCTTTATTCCATGCCCTTTCCTTGGATACTCTTTTATGGATCTTCTGTTCACAGGAGCTATTTGGAAGGCAGCCTTATGGCAAGTGGTGCCTTACTGGGAGCAGAAGAACTTAGCAGATATTTCCCTGATAGGAATATTGGAATTTTTGTGGCCACCTGGAACATGCAGGGTCAGAAGGTAAGGGCACAGAAGTCTCCACAGTGGTAAAGTTACCCCAGCTTTATTGATGTTTTTCTATTCATGAATATGTTCCTCATCAAACTGAGTTCATCATCTTTATCAAATTACAAGGTACTTTTCTTGTAAATCTTAGCACAACTAATATTGCTATATTTTTTTTTAATTTCTTTTTTAATAGGAGCTTCCAGTGAATCTGGATGACTTCTTATTGCCAACAGATCCTGACTATGCCCAGGACATGTATGTCATTGGGGTTCAAGAAGGCTGTCCAGACAGGTAGCAAAAACAATGTAATGAACCATCTTCTTTTATTGTTAAGTAATTACTTTGCTTTGAATTAGCCTGGAAATAGTATCCATCATAATCTTAATAGTTTCAATAATCAACCCATTTAATAAAACTGAATTCACTGCATGAGCACCAGGGGAAATAGACTTTAGAGCAAAAAGGCACCAAGATCTGTAAATCATAGAGTCATGGAATGGTTTGGCTTGGGAGGGACCTTGAAGTTCATCCCATGGGCAGGGACACCTTCCACCAATCCAGGTTGCTCCAAGCCCTGTCCAACCTGGCCTTGGACATTTCCAGGGATGAGGCAGCCACAGCTTCTCTGGGCATACCAAATGTGGTCCTGTTAGAGCAGCTGATGGCAAAATCCTGCTGATTCCTGTGGCACCTCAGCCCAGCTCTGAGGGGCTCTGAGCTGGCTCGGCTGCGCAGCCACTCCTTAGTCGTTCAGTGGAAGTTTTATCAATGCTTACTGTTCACTGATGTTCTGTACCAGAGGGACTGCTCTGTTTCCACAATACTGATTTCCTCTCTGGTTGTTGTCTCCTGTACTGTCTGTGTGATCCAGCTGTTGTTCTTTCCTGCAGAAGAGAGTGGGAGATCCGCCTGCAGGAGACTTTGGGCCCCCACTATGTCCTGCTCTACTCGGCCGCACATGGGGTGCTCTACATGTCGGTCTTCATCCGCAGGGACCTCATCTGGTTCTGCTCAGGTGTGTGGGGAGCTGAAAGCGCTGCTGCCAGCCAGTGTCCTGGCTTTTTCTCCCTCTCCTAACTTCCCTGCTCACTGTCTCTAGAGGCTCTCAGTGAAAGCATCTTGTTTTTCTCCTTCCAGAAGTGGAGTACGCCACGGTGACAACTCGAATCGTGTCTCAGATCAAAACCAAGGGAGCTCTCGGAATCTGCTTCACGTTTTTTGGGACCTCCTTTCTCTTCATCACCTCCCACTTCACATGTGAGACATTTACAATCTTGCTAGAAGGGTCCTGTTTGAGGGAGGAGGGGAGGGAACTGTACAGAGGTAAAAAAGCAGGACAGGCTGAAGGTAAAGCTCCGGATTGCTGAGCTGAGAATAAGGGAGGAGGATTGTTTGATAACAAACTTACAAAAGAATTGTGTTTGTTAAAACAGAAATGAACTCTGCACCATTGTATTCCCTTTTCCACACTTTCTGTCATTATTTTTCAGCGTGTGAGTTCCCTGGGCCAGTGTCCATTTTACACATAGAAAATGTCTGATGCCCTTTGGAAGCTCCCATTATAACCAAAAGTGGTCATTGAATGAAAATGATTCATCGTTGGCAGTAACGGGGTTTGTGTCTTTCAGCTGGGGACAGTAAAGTGAACGAGAGGAAACTGGACTACAATAAAACCATTCAAGCCCTTACACTTCCCAAGAATGTTCCAGACACAAATCCATATCGATCCAGTTCTAGTAAGTGTGAAACCATGACTGTGTGAGAACCCAACAGTCTGTGCATTGTCTTTCAGTCTGCACTAAGAAAGAATGAGAGTTATAATTTGAGAGAGTGTAAAAAGAGACCACAGGGCTTTTTGTCACACGATTCTTCTCTTTTCTTTTTCAAAATTTTGAGGGGAGATTTGAGAAAAAAATTAAAATGGGAGAGAGAAAATTCAAAAAGGAATTTTTATGTGATGTATTTTTCCAGCAATATGATAATTTTGGTGTAATTATTACCAATATTACAGATGTGTTTTACTTTCCAAGTGTTTTCTAGAGCAATTAGGAATTAATTTATTTCAAAACTTAAGGAACGTTATGTCACTTTGCATATACACAGGTCAGTGTATTGTTTGCCAAATTCTATTATTGTTTCTTAATACTGTGCTGATAATGTCATGCCTAGTTAAGTAGGCAAGTCTTTTCTCTAGAAAGATGAATTGACTCTTTATCTGCAATGTAGCATTAGGGTTTTGTGTTCACCCTGGTTTTAGGTCCTATCCATAGTTTGGTCTCTTTTCAGCTTTTTCTATGATGTTTAAAATTTCTGTTCTGTTTCTACTGGTTATTTTATAATCATATTCTGTGATGGTCACAGGCAGAAAACATGCTCAAGCATCACATCTCCTGGTAGTGAAAAGAAGGGATTTATGCCTGTTCCTTGACCATATCTGGCAGCATATCCTGAACACTTGTGGCCTGAATTTGCAGGTGATGTCACAACTCGGTTTGATGAAGTCTTCTGGTTTGGTGACTTCAACTTCCGACTGAACAAGGACCGTGAGACTGTGGATTCCATCCTGAACCAGAACCCAGACACAGACGTGTCCAAGCTCCTGGTGTATGACCAGCTCACCAGTGAGATGAGTCGGGGTGAGAGGCAGCTGTTTTCCTCCCTCATCCCCTACACACAGGACTAGTCACAGCCAATTTACTGGAGACCTTTCCTACTTCCTTTTGTTACATTCCCTTAAAAAAGGAAGTCAGCAGTTGCCAAATACAGTGGCATTGTGTCAAGGGACCTTTTGCTGTAGCATTTTATCCGCAGTGTAACCTCCCAAGCCATTTGCTGCTGTTTTATCTGACTCTCCATAACTTGGGACACCATTCTGTCACAGTGTGCAGGGAATTTAGATTTGAACATCTGAGCGTTTGCAAAGCAGCACAAGCTTTCAGTGGAAGGGGAAGTGCATGGACCAGGTGTTCTTTGTTTAATTGGCCACTGACTAAATATCCACTGGCTATTTTTTATCTTCACTGCGTAATAACTTGAGCTTTCTCCCTTTCTGGAGCCTGACCCCATGTTTTTCTAGTCATGTATGTACATGGCTGTTGTTTCTAGCCAGCATTAGTAGAATCAATGCAGAAATGTGCTGGATTCTCAGGAAGGAGGAATTTGTTCATGCTGTTCTTTTCCCTTACAGGGTCTATTTTCAAAGGATTCCAAGAGGCTGATATCCATTTCCGCCCTTCCTACAAGTTTGACATAGGGAAGGACAGCTATGACACCACTTCCAAACAAAGGACTCCATCCTACACGGTAAGGGATGATTTCAGCACCTCACACCTGCACCAGAGGGGATCCAGGTGTGCTGAGATTTGTGGCTTAAGGGCAGTAGGGCATGTGGGTCTGGTGTGGAAGAAGGGATTGTTGAACCTGTGAGGACAGGGAGAGTTTGGCACAGGCTGTTAACCTCATTTTCCCTGCCTTACATCCTGTTTCAGTGCATTCTGGATTCTCCCTTGTGCTCAGAGCTGGGCACAGAACAGCTCTGGGGATCAGACACACTATCTTTGTGAATGGATCCCTGTCCAAGACACTTCATTTCACTAAGTGGAGTGTGATAAATGAATGGGTTTGTCTCTTGTGAACCAGAGCTGCTCTCCAGGGTGAGTGGATGTGCAAAAGGAGTTACCAGCTCTCTCCCCTCTCTCTCTCTCCATCTCCAGGACCGGGTTGTGTTCCGCAGTCGGTACAAGGACGACATCCAGGCTGTCAAATATTCCTCTTGTCCTGTGATCAAAACCTCAGACCATCGCCCTGTGTTTGCCTTGTTCCGTGTGAAAGTGAGGCCTGGCAGAGACAAGTTAGTACCTCCTTGTGCTGCTCTGTGTGATTGCAGATGGCTCCAGGGATCCTGAGGATATGCTCCTGTTTGGAGTTTGTCTTCTCAGAATTCCTGAAATAGAGTTTATCCCATGTAGCTCTCTGCAGTCTGTTTGCTTTTTATGCTGGTGGTCAGAGCAGTGAGAGCTTAAACCTTGCACTGACAGCTGAAATCCCTGCCTCCAGGTCCCTTAATCCTCCTGAGGGGGATAAACAGAGCCCATTGGAATTGATTATAAATCTGTGTCTTATCTGAGATGCAGTTCTTTGTTTTCCCTATCAGCATGGGCAGCTTTCCTTTTCTCTTCTCCTTTCCCTTTTTGGGATCAATGCTATTTTCCCTCCACAGTGGTGCCTGCATTTCAGCATATCTGGATGTCAGTGGAATATTTTGAGATCCTCCAAGTTCCTAATGTCCACCTGTGGACTGTTGTACTAGTGGAACTCTTTAGAAAATTGAAATTACATTTCCCTTTTACAACCAGGACTTTCTCCATGTAAATGTGTTGTGAAAAACCTTAAGTTGTTGCTGTGGAAGAACAACTTCTTTTTCTCCCACAGCAGTCGCTGAATGCATTAAGAAAGTAAAAATTAGATTTCTGGCCTTTGTTGTATGAGCTAGTTGGGAAATGTTGGGCAAAGAAGAATTACATTTATGCCCTGATCTGTGGCTTGTGTTTCTGTTGTAGCATTCCACTTGCTGCGGGGCAGTTTGACAGAGAACTGTATTTAATGGGAATAAAGAGGAGGATTACAAGGGAACTTCAGAAACGACGGGAGCAAAAAGACCAAAAATCCAGCAGCATATGTAGCATTTCTTGAGCTGAGAGCCCTGCAATGCTTGTGGTAGAGGTGCCCCGAAAGAGGATTTCAGGCCATGGCAAACTCTGCAGGGAATTGTCTGCTTTAAGCACCTCTGGCAGTTGTGAAGAATGTCTTAAACCTCATCCTGGATTCATCTGCATGAGCTAATCCATGTAGCTCAAGTGCTTTTGCCGAAGAAAAGGAGTCAGTTATTTAAGACACCCATCCCAACAGGTAAAATGGATTTATTTTTAACCAGACTATCTTAGGAAGCCACCGGGTGCAGCCTGTTGTTTGTAGGAGGACTCCACACAGGGGCACAGCTGCTGGAACTGGCATCACCTGGGGCAGGGGACCTAAGAAAAGCCTGCAGAAAGGTGAATTTTTTTGTTTGTCTCTCTGGTTTGGTCAGATCTGCTTCCACACAGTGTGGGGTTGGGTTTTGCTCCTTCTCTGTAGCCAAGTGTCCAGTATTCTGTAAAAGGAGTACGAGGGACCAGCTGATGAACTTGTGCAGTTCTGTGTAAGGATGGTGCTCCTGTGTTGGGCTTTTTGGGTCCTCTACAGCAAGATGTGTGTGAATGTACTCCTGTACATTGAAGTGTAGAAACATTGCCTTTCAATAATCATTCTATAGGCCTTCTGTTACTAAGGGGGTAAATACCCTGCTCTCAGGCCATATACTTGGCTGCTTGAAACAGTCCCTCCCTGACCTCACTTGCCCTCTCCAGGGCTCATAAAACACTACCTGCCTTCAGCAGCAGGACACCTGAATTGAAATGAATGGTTTAAGTACAGTACTGTGTGATGCTTCACCAAAGTGATGCCAAGTGAGTGTACCAGGGAGGTTTGCAGAGCCCAGTCAGCTCCATGCAGTTCCATTACCTCCAGTCACAGTCAGTTCCTTTTGGTTTTGTTTTTCCAACTCGGTGAACTGTGAATAACTTGCTATTTTTGAAGTAGTGTTGTCTTAAGGCTAAACATACTACAAGGACCAGTATGGCACTGGTCAAATGTTAAGTACAGCTAATACTTAAAAACTCCTCATGGGCACAGATGGGCTGGATCATTCATCACCTTTAGTACCTAAAACACCAAGCAAACACCTTGGAGGAAGTGCTGCTGACTATGCAACCTGTCCAAGACAGAGCTTCTGTTCTGCGGTACATTTATGGCACTGACCTGTCTGTAGCCATCAGGTACTTGGATTTCCTTTCTTTTTAAAGGAATAAAAATAAATTAATGCAATACCTTAACTGAGAACCAGCTCTTACTGTTGTCAGAACCAGAGTTCTTTGTGTGATGCATGTTTGGGTGACCTGAGCCATTTGTCTTCAGCTGGAAGACCGGGACAGATTTCTCTGAGCTTTTTAGAACTGAACAAGCAAAGCACGTTTCACCTGCCAGTGCAAGAAACACAGCCCTTGGCTGATGAATTTCAGAAGTCTTACTACTTGCTCCAGCTGTTTAGAGGCCTCTTTATTTCCTTACAAACATACACAACAAGTGAACAGGATTTCCAGACTGTGGGCTGCACAAGAAGCAATGCAACATTTTCTTCTGGTTGCACAAGGAAAGGATGGGGTAAAGCAGGTAAACAGCTGCCTCACAGTGCTCTGCTCCCAGTTTGATTGCTCCTCACCATTCACAGCTAGCAGTGAAGTGCTGCAATGCAGCTGTTTATATTTTTAAACCCATGTGTTGGGGGATTATGTAAATCAAATGTTTTATTCCTCATCTCCATTTCTTCAGTACGTCACATGTGGCACTTGGCTTTCTGTAAGGTGGAGTCGGTCAAGACCATAATGTTTCTAAATGCTGTAATTTTGTGATCTTGGCTCTCAGCTGAGGGACATCTCAGCTGTGAGACAAATGATTGTGTCTTCTTTTTGCAAGGCCTTAAGTTCATCTGAGTGACGCTGAGGAAATGAGGTCCAAGTTTTAAGGTGCAGCAGCAGCAACTCCTTTAATAACTGTTTGTAAAGCAACCCTGGAGGAAAAGAACTTTTATTCTTTAGCACAGTTCACTTCTGGGTGAAAAACCTGAAGAACAGGA
This sequence comes from Neopelma chrysocephalum, assembly GCF_003984885.1. Taxonomy (NCBI): domain Eukaryota; kingdom Metazoa; phylum Chordata; class Aves; order Passeriformes; family Pipridae; genus Neopelma; species Neopelma chrysocephalum. Next base: position 7,799,047 of record NW_020897735.1, read on the forward strand.
TCGTTTTCATTCTCAGGTGTCCATGTAGCATTATGCACAGTATCTCTGCAGATGAACTCCACAGAAACTTGGTTATGCCATGGGTCTGCTTCCCTCTGAGCTCCAGCAAAATGATGAAGTTATTCCCAAACATGTGACTCCTGGTGGGTACTACTGATGAAATGAATCCATGATTTGTAACGAAACCTGGACTGCAGGAACCTTTTTGCCAAACCTGACAGGGATAATAACTATTATTGTCCTAATTCAGTTTAAGCAGGTCTCTGTTCAACTTGGTAACAGCTATAAATATTCTTGGAATTCAGACGTGTAAGCCAAGCTCTTTAAGTTGCCACCACATCCCTCGGGGAAGGAACCCCACGCGAGCTCTTCACAGTCCGGTGCTCCGAAGCAGCTTTGCTCAGTTGGCAGCACAGCTCCACGGTTGCACAGCATGGCTGGGAAGATCTGAGGGAGGGAGGGTGGTGCAGCAACATTATACTGTGAAAACCATGTTCCAAAAGAAGGGAGTCTGTGAGCCTGGCAGGACGTGCTGCTCTATCGGAAGAGCCGGTACAGCCGCGGGAGCCGCCCGTCCTTGCTGGAAAGCGCCGCCTGGATGTGCTCATAGGAGGGCAGGTCTGTCAGGTCACCCAGGGCAGCCACAGCTGGCTTCTTGTGGAGCATCTTAGTGACCACCCTCTTGATATCAGTAGGTTTCACCTGACCTGCAGGCAAAAAAAAAAAGGCAGAGCTGTGACAACATCCTAAGTAGAATAATACTCAGGAAAACAATCACTGACTCTTTTCTTCCATGCTTCTGGTTCTTCCTTCCTTCTGACTAAATAAGCCCTGTGCTACCTTGAAAGCAATCAAGAACAGTTTGAATTATATTTGTGCAGTATTTATGCCCCCAGGCTTTCTCAGGCAATTCAGCTGTGCTGCAAGAATATGTTCTAAGTTGTCCTGCCCCAACTGTACCTACAGTTCACTCAAGGCAAGGCACTGTGTACTCACCGATGAGGGCACAGAGCTCATGAGGTAGCTTCCTTGTGTTGGTGGCCAACACCTGCCTTCCCACATCCTCAAAGATCACTGGCCTAGACTCGAGGTTCATCATGAGCATGGACTTGAGCTGCGTCTTCGCTCGCTCGAGTTCTACCTGTGAAGGAGCAGGAAATACAAATAATGTTCCAAAAATTCTGGTGGCTGCTCTCTAACAGAAGATAACATGGAAGAGTTCTACAGTGTGTTCACAGAATCCCAGGATGGCTTGCTTGGAAAGGACCTTAAGGCTCATCTCTTTCGACCCCTCTGCCATGGGCAGGGACACTTTTCCCATCCAACCTGGCCTTGAGCAATTCCAGGGATTATTTCAACTCAAAGACCATCTGCAAGTTCAAATGTGCTACTGACCTCTCCCACTGCTCCTGCCATGAGGATGAATTCTCTGGTGATGATTTCCACCATCTCCCGAACCTACGGAAAACAGATCATTGAAAGAAGATCAGAACAACACTTACTGTGTCAACATCACTGTCTGGTACTGAGTGATGTGGTTACTTTTTAAGGACACCTGTCTTTGAATACAGGACTCTGTACCTGTTTGGGATCTGCACTGGCATGGATACACAGGAGACCTGTGTCCTCGTAACTGTGGTGGTAAGAGGTTGCATTGTACATCCAGTGGTGCCTGTGGGTACACAAACAGCATTTTCAAATTTAAAACCCAAAATTTACATGTACAAATTAAACAAACACGGACAGCGAGTGCCCTCCCAGTGCACTTTCAGGATTCTCAGCAGAGCCAATGAGACTTTCACCCTCTCAAAATGCCAACTGACAAACCAGTCCCATGCTTCAAGCAGAATAACCTGGCGATGTTTGCTTTCATTTTTTCCATATGAACCTGCTGGAGAACTGTTTCTGCTACTCCTTAAAAGGCAAACCAACCTGTTGAGCACATTGAGGTAAAGTCGGGTGAACATGCCCTTGCCAGGCCCTCCAGCTGAGAAGGAGCCACCACCTCCCATCATCATGTTTAGCACCGCAAAGGGAATGAAATCGTCCTCCTGAATTGCAACAAGAAATTCAGTCAGATCATGGCAGAGCTCTCAAGGGTCTGGGGTCAGTAAAGGGGAGGGAAAGAAAGAAACGTGGCACAAGAGGAGTGGGAAGGTCAGTGCCTGCATCAGACTATCAGTGGAAAAGCTGCTTGTCTGAGCATGCAGCAGCAAGAGTGCCAATGTTTCTGTAATGAGTCACTGTTCTGGGATTCTTCAAGTACAGGGCTCCCAAAACAAAGGACTTTAGGTTAATACTTACTAAAAATGAGCAGCTTTCTAACCCAATCATGATGTGGGTGAGCTCTGGGATGGGAGTAGGGCCCAGACTCACATCTGACATGTCCTTTTCAACCTGTGGGAAGAGCAGACAGGTTATTAAGACAGATTTTCACTGTTGTTGCATCCAGCTTGATACATTCCTAATAATTAACATGTCACCCGATTACCAGCTGTCACGGCCACTTTTGGCTCATACTCATGAACAGTATGTGTAACTTCAGAAGAGCAAAAAGCAGCTCAACTCCAAATCTGCCCTTCCAACTGACAGCGAAGGGGCACAACAGCACCTGCACCCCTTCACCCCTTACCTTGACGATGCCTCCCGTGTACTGAGCCACGGACCTGTCCACGCCCCTGCTCTGCCCAGTGCCCCACACAGGCTCCACTCCCAGCAGGTATTTCCTGGCACACTCCACCAGCTGCTCGTGCTCGATGCCCACCCCAGCCAGCACCATCCTGTCGGGGGTGTAGTAGCTGCGCAGGTACGAGTGCAGCACGTCCCGGTCGATTTTGTCCGTGTTCTCCACGGGGCAGAACCTGTTCAGTCCAACTGTGTTGTCTCTGAAGGCTGCCTGAAAGGGAGCAGACACATTCAAGTAACAAATATCACCTCACCACCCTGAAGCCCTCATCTAAACCTCCCCTTTCTGCTTTGGAATTAAGCCAACCTGTTTGAGACAGGTAAGAGAGGAAAGGCTGAGCATTATTTCATTAATCAACATACTGTCACCCACATCAACAAAGGTTAAGTTGCAGATAGTTTTTTTTAGTTTAGGTTAGAATCTTTCACAAGTGTAGAACACTGGATTTCAGAGTGGAGGGACAGCAGAATTCTCCCATCACTGAAATCGAATCGAGTAACAAAATAACCTGGTTTTAGAATAACGTAAAATAAACCCTGGAGCTGACAGAAAAATGGGAAGAATGCAGGGGACTGCAAGCAAGGTGGAATTTTCAGTGTCTTACCGCATGGATCATCTCAGTGAGCAGAGGCTCTGGGTCAGGCCTCATGTTCAAGTCCTCCAGCTCAAACCGTATGGCCGCGCGGGTCATCTCGATCTCCTCATCTGGAACGGGACAGAGAGCAAGAGATGACAACTCCCAACTGCTGCAAGGGAAGTTCTTGATGAGCACAATCTAGTGGAGAATTCTAAGAGCAAGGCACGTGTTGGAGATCTTTTTTAGAGGCAGAGAATTGTGTTCCCAGACCTGATAACCTGGGCTGCAGCGCTACGTCGGCCAGCAGGTTGACCACGGTGTCCAGGCCTCTGGCATCAGCAGACACAGCGTACATGATGGTGTCCCTGCAACACAGACAGACAGTTCTGCACTGAGAACTCACTTCTGGGATCATTCAGTGTCATTTCAGTATCAGGAAATCACAGGTAAAGCTGCTTCACTCATTTAAATGCTTTAGAAAGGAAATAGAACTGATTTTTATAACCCTTTCAGGTTCAGTTTTGTAGCTTCCCAGCAGCCACCACAAATGGATTTCTGCTGCTTGGAAACAAAAAGTGGCTTTTACTGCCCCACACCAGAAAAAGGAACTCAAAGTGCTTGTCAGTGTTCCAATAGAGCAGCAGAAGGAGATCCCACCTCGATGCCTGGCAGTCACAAATGCCCCCGTGCTTCTCCAAGGTGAGGAGAATTTCATCCTTGCTGCCAAACTGAGCTGTGGACTAAGAAAGAAAATACCAGTGTTATTAATTATTAAAGTAATAACTTTTTATAACCCTTCAGTGTAGCCCAGAACAACCACCTTCTACATTCTTTTAGTCAAGTGGTTTGATCAATACTGACCTTGGAGATAAAAGCACAACAGGCTTTCAAAATGTAATAATGGGCACAATAATTAAGTGGGCATTAAGAGGGATGATTAAAGGGAAGGAGCACCTCTCCTATAAGGAAAGGCTGAGAGAGCTGTTCAGCCTGGAGAAGATTTGGGGTGACCTAATTTTGGCCTTTCAGTACCTGATGGAAGCCTACAAGAAAAATGGAGAGAGACTTGTGACAAGAGTCTGGAATGACAGGACAAGGGAGAATGGCTTCAAACTGAAAGAAGGCAGGATTAGATGGGACACTGGGAAGGAATTGTTCCCTGTGAGGGTGGGGAGGCCCTGGCACAGGTTGCCCAGAGAAGCTGTGGCTGCCCCATCCCTGGAAGTGTCCAAGGCCAGGTTGGACGGGGCTTGAAGCAACCTGGGCTAGTGGAAGGTGTCCCTGCCCATGGCAGGGGGTGGGACTGGATGGTCTTTAAGGTCCTGTCCAACCCAAACCATTCTGTGGTTCTATCATTCTGGGAATACTGTCAGCATTATTTAAACAATTCAAGTGCACAGAGCCCTGTGGGTCAGGCCCTGCCCTTGGCTGCTCCCCCTCCCTTCCCAGTGCAGATTTCGGGTGCTCAGGACCCCATCCTGGGCAGGGCAGGACAGTACTCACAGAGAAGGCCAGCTTTTCCAAGAAGTGGGAGATACCACTGAGGTATTTTGCTTCGTGTCTTGATCCCGAATTCACAAGAACTGGCGTTAAGAAGAGAATAAATCAGTGTAACTTTTACACCTCCAGTCCTTACACAGACACCTCCGGGGGAGCCGTGGTGTCACAACCCCTGGCCCCTCCGGATACTCACTGCCCACGGTGCAGAACTGCCCGAACTTGTTCTGGGAGGCGACGCGCAGCCCGTTCTCCAGCACCGTCACCCTCGTCTCGAAGCGCTCCCGGCCCTCGGCGGCCGCGAACACGGCCTTGGGCACGCCGGGCAGCGGGCACGTCAGCGATACGCTGGGGTAGGCTCCGCCGCCGCTGTAGCTCCGCCCGGCCGCCAGCCCGCACCTGGGGACACCGGGGACACCGTCGGGATGTGCGGGGGCACCGCGCCGGCAGCGCCTCCGCCAAGGCCGGCACCGAGCGCTGCGCGCCCCAGGGCCGGCACCCAGCGCTGCCCGCCTTCCCCCGCGGTGCTGGGCACTGTCCCCTCCCCGGACGGTCCCCCCGCGGACCCCAGCGCCGTCCCCCGCCCAGCCCGGAGCCCCCGGGGCCGCGCTCACCGCCGAGCCGCCCCGTGAGCTCCGCGCCGCAGCCACGCCATGGCCGCCGCCATCTTGCCACCACCCGCGACCCCCGGGTCACGTGGGCGGGGCCGCGAGGGGAAAGGGGCGTGGCCGACCCTGCCGCTCGCTCGCTGAGTGGCCCGTCCCGCTGCGGAGGCCCCGCCCCGCGGAGCCCTCAGGCTGCTATGGCGGCGGAGCCGCTGCCGGGGCCGCTCCCGGCCGAGCCCAACCCCTTCTCCTTCCGAGAGTTCGTCCGAACCAAGGCCCGCGGTGGCGGGGCGGGAGGAGCCCCCCAGGTAAGGCCCTGGGCGGTAGCGCGGCTGGGTCCCGCCCTGCCTCAGGGCCCGCCTCAGCCCCGTTCTCCCCTGCGCAGGCGGTGCCGCCCGGGCCCGTCGCGGTCCCGCTTCCCGCAATGCCCACAGAGGTGGGGGGTGAGGAAGAGGAGGAAGAGGAGGAGGAGGAGGAAGAGTGGAGCGAGAGCTACCAGCCGCTGGCCGTGGAGCGGGCCCACCTCGCTGCCGCCGGACCCGCCTCGCCCTCCGCCGGCTCCTTCTGCTTGGCCGCCCCCGGAGCCCCCTCGGGGCCGGGCTGTGCTCCCCCACGGCAGCCCAGCTACGAGCAGGTGAGCGCTGCCCGTCCCCCGGCACCTTCGCTGTCGGGCGAGCCCTGAGCTGGATGTCCACTGGTTGCAGGACTCGGTGTCACAGCCCCGCTGCCTGAAGAGCAGCTGAGGCAGAGAGGCAGGTCTGGAAAAGCGCTTTTCAGCATGAGTCAGATCCAGCGCCTTCCCTGCCCTTCTCTGGGTATGGCCCAGGTGACTTCCTCGTGCTCCTGCCCCTGGAGGTCACGTTAATTTAGAATTGGCAGTGTTTAATTAGTCACATCTTGCACCGCTTGCACAGTGCCACCCCCTCCTGTGCCCCATGGGGTCAGTGAAGTGGTTTCCAGAGAGGGAAACTGGGTGCAAAATTAAGCATGAATGAATTAGAAAGTGCAAGAATTCTTAGCATTAAAGCTGAATATTTTGGCGTTGGACTGTTTGTAGTGTTGTGAAACAGCACACTCAATCCTAATGAGAATGTTTCCTTTTTTAGCTGAAAGAAGAGAATGCCACTTTGAGAAGCAAGATCAGTAAACTTCAAATTCTCTCTGAAACCCAAGCAGACAAGTGCGTAAGACACAGCGTGGGGGAAATAACCACCCAAGGAGTTGGCTTAAAAGAGGGCCTCACTGGGAACAGTGTCCTTAAGAAATCAAAATCTAGTTGAAAGCTATGCTATTTATTAAAAAAAGCATTAGCAAACCTGGTTTTCTTATTGGAAAAGTCTTGGAAAGCAAGCAGCCAGCTGACATCTGATGTGTTTGTGTGGCCTGTGCTTCGTGCAGTGCAGGTGGTGAGTGAGAACAAGGGCAGGGCTCAACAGGATGCATTTCAGAAAGCTTCAGATTAACAAAATAATGAATATTCATCTCTCTGCTTTGAAGCAAAAAGAATAGATTTTATTTTTGCTGGTGAGCAACCTAAGAGACCTGAATTTCCTGAGATTAAACAACCCAGTGACCCAGCTGGGGTGGCACTTTCTTCAGGTCTGAATCTGATGGATGTGGAACAGAGAAGTCCCCTGAGCCACAGCCTAGAACTGGAGCTCTGTGGGAAGAACTAATTTTTCTTATAAAAAAATGAATTTCTTGATCCTTCCTTGATCCCTAGAATTTTCTTCCTAAAGTATTTAATGTTACAAGCACTTACTGTACATCGTCTCTTGTTTTTCTTAAGGATGAGGAAGCTTGAGAAAAAGCTTGAGGAAAACAAAATCAAAGAAGAAAAAGAAGCACAGGATCTGGAAGCAATGGTGCAGCACGTGGAGCAAAATCTCCAGCTGATGACTGTAAGTGTTGGTGTTTGCAGTTGGAACTGTGGTTCCATCCCTTTTCCTCCTTTCCCAGGAGAGGGAGGGAAGCTGAAGTGATTGCTTCACCCAAACAGCTCTGATGGGTTCAAACTTTTCCCTTGGAACAAGACAGCATCCCAGACCAGAACTCCTTTCTTTCCCTAGAGTCAGGCAAGTCTTTGCTTTAATATAATTTCTGGATTCATCAACTGAAGTTGCTTTTTTGCAGCCTTCTGCTGCAAACAACACACCCTGCGTGAACTATGAACTGGTTTTCACGTTTGGTTATTTATGCTGAGTGTCTTTTCCTCTTGTCCAAGAAAAAATGAATAAATAACATCCAGAAGTGCTGGGTGGCACCTGCAGATCCCAGAAAGGAGAAACGGGGAGGGGAGGAAGGAGCTGTTCCCACCTCCTAAAACATTCGGAACACAGGATGGGCAAACACAAACCATATCCCTCCAAGTTCTGTGCTGGAATCACTCATTCCTGTGTGGCCCAAGCTGGTGCTGTATCCTCTGTGGTGTAAATAATCTTGGTTGTGTTTCAGAAACGGGCTGTTAAAGCTGAGAACAGCGCTGCCAAACTGAGACAGGAGAACGCCCTGCTCCAGGTATGGAGCAGCATTCCTGGGGCCTGGCTGGGGAACTGGGGCTGCAGGGATATGTCTTGGAATTGAGCCTCTAAAAAGAATATTGCAAGATTTTTGCAGGCTATTGGGAAAATACTGAGGGTGTTCTCAGGTTCTGTTGTGGTGCCCTGCCAGAGGCTGGGAAGACCTGGATGGTGCCACACTTTTCAGTGGTGCCCAGTGACAGGATGAGGAGCAATGGCCATAAATTAAAACACAAATTCCACCTCAGCATGAAGAAGAACTTCTTTCCATGGAAGGTGGCAGAGCACTGGAACAGCTGTCCAGGGAAGTCATGGATTTTCCCTCTCCAGAGATGTTCCAGATGCATTCCTGTGTCACCTGCTCTGGATCACCCTGCCTTGGCAGGGGTTTGGACTGGATGATCTCCAGAGGCCTGTTTCAACCCTAATGATTGTGGAATTCTGGGAAGGCATTCCCTCCTGGCAGTCTGGTGTTGGGATCTAGTTGCTATTTATTGCATCCTTTTATTCTCCTCACTACCTTTGTGTGAGTGATTTTATTACATGACATAAACATAAATTGCTGCGTGAACACGTTTGTTAGTTGTAAGGTATCCACTGGAGTTCTGTGGCTATTTATCCTAGTTTTTGCCTGTTTCCCCCCAGGTCCAGCTGAGGAATTACAAGGCAGAGAATGAGACCCTGCAGCTGGGACAGGCAGGGCTGGCAGCAGCAAAGCAGAACGCAGAGCTGGCCCTGCAGCACCTGCTCAGGGTCACAACCAGCTCCCGAGCATCCATCAGGTGAGACACCTCTCCTGAGGCCATCCCAGGCTCTGGGCTAAATCCTGGGCTCACAAATAAACCTCCTCAGTGGGTTTTTTTAGCACTGAATCTCAGGTTTTTGTGTTTTGTGTGCCAGATGAGCTACTCCAAGTTCTTATTCCCCTTCAGTGTGTTTTCCTCCAAGTGTAGGTAAAATAAAAATAACTGGGATGTGGGAGTCTCTAAGTCTCTTATACTTCACTTTAAGAAGTGAAGGTTCCAGTCTTGATAAGCTGCTGCTTGAAAGGTCACATAGTGGGCAACCTCCCCAAAACTGCCCATGAATTCTCTGGTCCCCCCCATGTAACTGTGTCTCTCCCATTCCAGGCAGCTCCTCTCCGGAGCAGAATCCCTGCAGCTCGTCGCTGATCTCCTGAAATCCATCGACAGAATTTCCGAGGTGTCAGAGGATGGACAGTGAGTGACTCAGACACCATGGAGGACTTTGCTTTCATTTAGTAACCATTACTAAAAAGCGAATTTTTGATACTCGGCCTCATATCGATGCACGAAGCTGCAGAACTGGCGTCCCCATCCCTCCGAACCGCGCAGCTGATGGATCGCTAAATCCCGAAGGGACAGGAGCGCATCCCTGTTCCCGCGGGGCTGGGAGCACTGCCCTCCTCCGCGAGCACCTCAGCGTTCAGCTGGGGCTCCTCGTGCCGCGGCAGGCGAAGGGGCTGTGGGTCGGATCCCGATCCCAAACCCGATCCCAATCCCGATCCCACCAAACCCCCGGTGGGTCTCGGTCCTTGCAGGGCCCGGGGCCGGCCCACGTGTGCCGAGCCTCGTCCCGATTGGCTGCGCGGTGTCACGTGGGGCCCAGCTGACCCGGGAGCCCGCGGCGACTGGTCAGGGGCGCGGGGGGGGCGGGGCCAGGCGCAGCCTCAGCGCGGAGCGGCGGCCCCGCCATGTCCCGCGGGCCGGGCCCGGCCGGGCCCTCGCGGACCCCTCGGAGCCCCCCGGGGCTCGACCTGGACGCCGAGCGGGAGAGGATCCGCCGCGAGATCGAGGAGCTGGAGCGAAGCCTGGAGCCCGGCGGTGTCGACGTCGAGTTGGCCGTGTCCGACTGCAGCCTCAGCTCCGGCAGCGGTACGGGCTCGGGGGGGCTCGGAGCGGTGGCCCAGGAGCTGCCGCACCAGCGTGGGGCGTGTTATCCTGGTGAAACCCCCGGAGCCGGCTGAGAGCTCCCTGACGGAGGGGTCTGGTCGGTTCTGGTCACCGGAGACGGGCGGGATCACGGCATCCAACAGCCCAAAAATACCTCCCGGAGTGAAACCACAGCGTCTGAAGGGGCATCACAAACCCTGTGTGAGCCGCCCCATCCCACAGCCCGCCCGCGCCGCCTAAAGTTCGTTTTCCAAAGCAAAGAGGAGGTGGTAACAGCTCGAGCATCTCTGTCCGTAGTGGCTTCACCCACCTCTGTTTTGGTGGTGCAAGTCTGAATAACTTCTGTCAGGAGTCGGTACCACTGGGTGCAAACCCAGGTGTTGCTGAGGGCCTGTTGGTGCTCTCAGAGTTTGTGTTTCTATTGGCTTGGAATGTTCACTTGGCTGCTCGCCCTGGGGCCTCTCATTTGCCACCGCGTGCAGGACCGGGATGTAGCTGGATTATTGCTTTAGTTATCCTACCTTAGTTATCCAGAGCTGCTCTTTTTTCCTGCTGTAGAGTGAAAAAAATGCATATGTGGAGTGTAACTAAATACAGTTTTACTTGACAATGTTGTCAGTATCCAAAGCCACTAATTGCCATGTCTGGGTTCTCTGTGATGCTTTATTCTGTCTGCCTTAATTGAAAAGTTTTGGGTTTGAAGCTTTCCTTTTATCCCACTACAATCAGCACTTTTGTATTTTTGTTGTCCAACAGATGATGATGATGATGATGATGATGATAATGAAGATTCTCAAGGTGAAATGGTAAATATTTTATCTTTAAACATATCTTTCCATCTGTCTATTGAGGGGAAAATGGGGAAATCCAGGCAGCTGCCTTGGCTCTGTGCTCAGGAAGGGTTAATACCAGCCTTGGAGTTTGGGTATTCCTGCCCAGGACTTTGTTATTCAGTGTAATACACAGATTTCTTCACGTGACCACAAGTGACAGGGGGCAGAGGCCTCACTGCTCTGGTGCTGCTGATCCCTGTCCCTGGAAACACCACAGGCTGTGGGTCAAACAGGTGTTAAATTAGAAAATGAATTATGTTACACAGCTGCCTTTAAAGCAAGTATTTCTTTCCCTTTTCCCCTTAAATGCCTTATTTGCCTCAAGGAAATGGAAAGAGAAGAAGACAGCAGTGATGATGATATCGAGAGCCTGCCACAGGATCCAGAAACGTGCCTGCAGATGAACCATGTGTACCAGGAGGTTATCCAGGAAAAGATTGAGGAAGTGGAGCTGCTCATTGCACAGAACAGAGAGCAGCAGGTGAGCAGCACAGGAGGGAAATGTTCATATTTATGCTTTTCTGGGTTGCCATTTGCCATCTTCCCCTCCCCTCAAGCCTAGTAAGACTTCCCAGGATATTCCTAGTGCATCACAGGTGCCAGAGGAATCAGCTGGAGCAGTCCCAGTCCCTTATCCATGTGCTGGTGCAGTGCTCAGCTGGCTTGGCCAGGAACCAGGAGCATTTTCTTCCTGGCAGTTCAAACCAGCATCACTGAGTGGCTTTTCAAGTGGTTTATTTGACTGAAGTTTCCATGCTTTCTTACAACCAAAAACGGGTATTTTACATCTTACACTTTAGCTTGCTGTGGCAAATTAATATTTTATTAATGTTTGAATCACCTCCATTGCACTGTACAAAGTCAGGAAGTTCCAAATCCTGCCTTTTAACATTCACTGATTTACAGTCTGGTGCTGCAAACTTGAACCCTGCCTGGGATGTTTGTGGTGGCTCAGCCACTGCTCTCTGAAATCAGGAGTTTGGAGGAGACACTGACACTGTTTAATTAACTCTTGTCTTGCAGAAGGAAATCATGGGTGAGCTTGATGGTTCAAAAACAGCCAAGGCAGGAGATGGCAGAAGTCTACCAGCAAATGTATTTTTGGGTCACTTTATGAAGCCTTACTTTAAGGATAAAACCACAGGAATTGTAAGTAACTGTAACTGTGTCTTCAGTGATAGATTTGCATTGTAATTGTTTCTGTACCAGTTCATGCTCAGTTCTAGGGAGAAAGAATAACCTTTTTGCATGTCTGACTCTTCCAGTGTATCTAACCCTTCCAATCCTCACCAGGGCCCTCCTTCCAATGAAGATGCCAAGGAAAAGGCAGCTCAGGGCATAAAATCCTTTGAACAACTGCATTCAGCAAAGTGTGAGTAACTCTGTGGGCTGTTCAGTGTTTTAGAAGAGCTATAACAAATGTATATATTCATATTGTTAGTCTGTGTGTGCCATTTGCAGTTAAACATCAACATTTGTGATGTTGCAAACTTGACTCCACAAAAAATGTAGTTAAAAGAGAACGGGATGCTCTGTAAATTGTTTTATTGAGCGATTAGTGACTTATTTGCATTTGTTTTGATGCATCAACTCCTGTGAGCACTCCAAAACCATGGTGCAAGGGTAGAGAGAAGTTCAAGGGGCACCTCCAGCTCTAGGTGGTCACAGACACCTTGATGATGATCTTGACTGAGGTTTTGTTGGAGATAAAACTGAGCGAGGGGCTGCGACTCGGCCAAGTCAGACATGACATCAGTGATGTGGGCAGGGAACTCCTATTGCAGACCTGGGGGATGTTTCCAGGGGTGTTGGAAGGAGTGGGTCTCTCTTGGCAGTGGTTCTGCACTGATGTCTGACTGCTCCACTGTTTGGTTCAGGGAAGAGCAGGGAGAAGACGCTGTTGCAGAAATCAGTGGTGAGCGACCGCTTGCAGCGCCTGCTCCAGCCAAAGCTCCTGAAGTGAGTACTGACAAACCCCCTCTGTTCTCCTGAGAATGCTACATGTGAAAGAAGGAGAAGGTAGATGTGGAGATTCCACCTCCTTCAGCAAGTTCCTGTGTTAACTGTTTGTGTGATTTTACAGCCATCTATTTCTTCCCATTGGCACAGTGATATAATTTAAAATAGTCTGCAGGGCTTGAAACTGGAATTGTGACATGTAGTGAGTCATAGTGGTGTGTCCAGAGGGAGGTTTCTGTGCTGGAGCTGGTACAGTCTGTCTTGCTGTTGTAACAACCATTGGTTCCCCTTGTAAATACTAAAATGGTTAATCTGAGACGTGTTCTGGGTCAATGAAGGGGTAAAAATAGGACCATGAGTGTGCCATGTGGGAAGACCTGGGAGAACAGCAGTTTTGTGTGGAAATAAGGAAGGAATGGTACTGATGGGGAAACTGTCTCTGCTGAATGTCTTCTGATGCCATTGGCCTCGTTCCCATCTAGTCCTATTAAGTAATGATAAAAATGTCTTTGAACAGGATGAGTTATTGGAATCAGAAACTGGAGAAGGTCAAGACTGAAACGGAGAAACAGACCTTGGAAAAGCAAATCAAAGAAGTGGAGCGAGAAATAGAAGCAATTAAGTAAGTCTTTTTATGTTCTTGGTGAAAAATAAATGTCTTTTCTTGGAATTTAGCTTTTATAGTTCTCTTCTTCTACTTCTAGTGTGATGTTTGGAGAAATACTTATTTTTGTGTTGGCTTGTAAAAAATGAAGTGCTGTTGAGCAGCTCCTTCATCCCCATAGTTCTTTACTAAAAATTTTGTTTTGGGCCTTGATGCACAAAATGTACTATCTGTATCCATTATAGAGGTGCTGCTTTAGATAGCTCTTGGTTTAGCAACAAAGGAGCAGAGAGTTCTGAAATGTTTAATACCTTTGAGCTTTTGCTCATGAACGTGTCTAGAGCAACATATTTGGATATCACGTTGTTTCTCCTGCTAAACCAAGTGTTCAGTTCTTGTGGAAGTCAGGAACAGGTGGGAGAAAAAAGGTGAAGAAGAATCAAGAAGACAAAGTGTTTAATTAACCATTTAACACGGTTCCTTCTTGTTCTTTGTACCTTCTGCTGTAGCCAACTGCCAGAAAGTGACTTGTTAGGAAACAGATTCGATGAGCACGACTGGGAGAAAATCTCAAACATCCATGTAAGTTGGGGGATCTGCTGTTTTATGGCTTCTGATATCTGTGTCCCTTCTCTTGAGAATCTCCTGGCTTGATTTGCATCCCCTGTTTCCATCATGCATTTCTCACTGCTAAGTGATCTCAAATTGTTAAATTTGATGGTTTAATTCTGAAAAACCTGGCAATAAGATATCTGGAATGCGAAATATCGGTGCTCCTGTCTGTCCTGGGGTTTCAGTGCCAGCTTTAAGATAAAACAGATTTTTGTTGTTTCTTTTAGTTTGATGGGCAACGTAGTGCAGAAGAACTGAGGAAGTTCTGGGAGAATTGGGAGCATCCAAGCATCAACAAAAAGGAGTGGACTGAGGAGGAAATCGAGAGGCTGAAGTGGATCGCTGCTAAACACAACTACCTGGACTGGCAGACCATAGCCCAGGAGCTGGGGGTAAGGTCTGAGGGGACAAATCACTTAATTCTCACTTAACTGTGCCTCATGTCAGGTTTCAGAAAACAATGTTGATGCTAATCCACTGTTAATTAATGCTTTTTTGAGAAATGTCCAAGAACAGTGCCAAAAACATGTGGTACTTCAGCCTTTCCCTTTTGCTTTTAGTCCTCATAAATAACCAGTTCTCTGTGTATCTGTTTTCTTTGTATTAAGACAAACAGGACACCTTTCCAGTGCTTGCAGAAGTATCAAATCTATAATAAAGATTTGAAAAGGAAGGAATGGACTAAGAGTGAAGATCAGATGCTTTTAGAGCTGGTTCAAGAGATGAGAGTGGGAAGCCATATCCCATACAAGAAAAGTAAGTGACCTACAAGTGACAAAGTCTTCCATTCACCTGAGTCTAACAACTGGTGTTTTCAACCTGTCAGACATGTGGGAGCTGAAACCTTTCCTAGCTTTCTGCAGCTTCAGGATGGATTGTTGGGTCATCATGTGTGTAATGCAGATAATCCCATTATAAATAGTGACATTTTGTGTATGCTGTGCTCTTTCCATGCTTGTGTGCCATTGTTTAAGATATTAAAATGCTGCTTGTGGCAATCACTGCTTGGAAATCTCACCATTAGAATGTAAGGAAAAGAAAAACATTGTTTACAACAGATTTCAAAACAGACCTTTGTGTTTCTAGTTGCTTATTACATGGAAGGAAGAGATTCTGCTCAGCTGATCTACCGCTGGACAAAGAGCGTGGACCCCAGCTTGAAGAAAGGACCCTGGACACCAGAGGAAGATGCTGTAAGCTTTGTTCTCTGGTGCCTGGAATTGCAGGGTGGGAATGTGAAGAGTGTTGAGGTGTTGCAAAGCTGTGTAGAGCTGAGCTTTAGCAGTGGCACAGAAGAGTGTAAAACGGACCAAGGCGGGCAGTTTACAGAGGGCTTAGAAACTCCTAAACACTTGAGAGATTTACAACAGCAATACAACTGCTTCTGTCTCAGGCCTGTTAAGATGTTACTGGTTAAAATTTCAACTCTTTCTCTGTCTGATGAACACAGATGCTGTTGGCTGCAGTGAAGAAGTATGGAGAGAAGGACTGGTATAAAATCAGGACAGAGGTGCCGGGGAGGAGCGACGCTCAGTGCAGAGACAGGTGAGAGTAAATGTCCCAAGAGTGCTTCAGGTTTATTACCCCTGATGCAACTTATTTTACAAGTGTTTGATTTGCTTAAACCAGTGTTCCCTTAAGGGCTGTTTTATAGAATGGTTATGGTCTAAATAGTCATAAGGGAGTAGGGATGGGATCCCTTGGAAAAAGGAAGGCTCTGGTTTTATTCAGGAGTGTGCAGTGATGATTTGAGCTGTACAAGCAGAATTGAATGTTCCTTACTGTGATTTTTCATTTGGAAGGTACTTAAAAGCATTGCACTGGGATGTAAAGAAAGGCAGGTGGAGCTTAGAGGAAGAGGAGCAGCTGATTGAACTGGTTGAAAAGCATGGCCTGGGTAGGTGTTTCTGTGGCTTACTCTGTACAAGTTTAGAGAACTAAGCATCATTAAAGGTACAGGCTCTGCTTGTACTGCTGATTGCAGCCTGCCTTGTATTGTGTGTTGTGGGTATTAAAGATTTGAGATCCATTCATGCAGTAACTCTTATACAAGGAGATGAATAGTGTATGTATGATGTTCTGCACTGAAAAGCCTTTGTGCTCAGTGTGTGGCAGCAGTGGTCATGTTTTACATCCTCTGCATCCTTTTTAGGTCACTGGAGTAAAATAGCTTCTGAGTTGCCACATCGGACTGACTCCCAGTGCCTGAGCAAGTGGAAACTCATGATTGGGTCTAAGGTACTGTGAAAATCCTGCCATGGCACAGTCCCATCTCTTCAGTTAAGATTCTCTAAACTAAAACTAGAATCCTTCAAAACAGTGCAAAAATTGACATTGATTTTTGCACGATCGAGATTTTTGTCGTGGGCGTTCACGGTTTAATTTTTTGATGTGTTAAAGCAGCCTCTGTTCTGAAGGTCTCGAGTTAATTTGCTTTATGTTTGTATATTATCCAGAATCCTTTACTCCCTTGAAATGGCTGTAAGGATGGGGTATACCTAGGTTTTATGTGTGTACCTCATGAGTTTCCAGTTTTGGTAACAAGCATTACAGTAATTCTGGCTGCTTAACACCATGTTGAAGATGGTCTTGTTTCCATTGACAAAGCAGCTGCCCTAGGGAGGGGTCTTTGGCCACCCAAATGTGTCAGAATGGGGCTCTGTACTTAGTTTGTACTTCCACATGCACCAGTTCTTTACAGAAACATGTATTTGTAGCTTATTCTTTGCATACAAGAATCTAAGCCAAAATCCATGTACTGGGTGTAGTCAATCTTAGCAGAAGCAAAGCAGAACTATCCATGTGGAAGCCACTGGTAGGATTCTGCCCTATGAAACTTTTAACTTTCTGATTTGAGAGAGTTGCTAGCCAAGGGTGAACACTGGCTAAAACTTGTCTGTGCTTTTTTTGGCCGAGAAGAAAAGATCTGGGGCAGCAAAACGGCAGCACATTGAGGAGAGTTCCACCTCTTCAGAGAGCAGCAGTGAGGACATAGAGCTGGACTTGACAGACAGCTCAGAGGAGGAGGAGGAGGAGGAGGAGATGACAAGCAGGACCAGCAAGGAGGAGTGTGCACTCCCCAGCATTGATTTCTGGATACCAACACAGCCAGACGTGGAGGAGGCAAACAAAGGAAGATCCCAAACCTCAGCCCTCTTCTCTCTTGGGAGTCCTGATGCAGGGACCAGTGGCAGTGACATTCCAAGGGCAGTGTGTGATGGAGACACAGACAGAGCTGCTGATAAATCATCTGAGCTGAACACTCTGCTGAGGGGCATCGCACGGCCCCACTCCACGGATATCGTGGTGAGGGATCCAGCAGAAGTAATGGCCGAGGTGAGCTGGGATTCCCAGGCTGTGCTTGCTGGGATGGGAGCTGAGGCACAACTGTGGGAGGTGCAGCAGCTGCAGTGAGGAGAGGATGTGATGAGCAGATGACAAAATCTTTTTCTCACCTCTGTGGGCTCCCTTCTCACTGTGCCATGGGAGGGAGCTGTTGGAAACTCAGCCGTGGGATTAAACGGAAATTTCCAGTGCTGCTTTCCCATGAATTACCTAGAAAATAGCTGTGCTCTTCCCTGTGTGTACTATCACACAAACAAAACTCTGTTCAGGTCTTCATAAAGCAGAATTGTCCAGTGAGCTGTGGTGTCTTTGGAAGAATTAAGTCACTTGCACATCCGTATCTGATTCTGAGCTGGGTTTTCACCCCAGATCAGATGCTGAAGCAGTAAAAACCCTCTTAAGCACATTTTTGCAGCAAGATGTTCCTTAGCAAAATATGTAATGTCTAAATCACTATTTAAGTTCACACAAGCAAAATTATTCTGAGTTTTGTGTTGAGAATCTGAATATGTGCCCTGGACTGTGGGCCAGACAAGTTTGTTGGGTTACAGATACAGCATTATTTTACTAGTAGAAGTTTAGGGAAAAATCAGTGACTTCTCCAAACATCTTGCTGTTCCTTCCCTTGTATTGTTAAGTCAACAAATGCAGAGAGAATCACCCAGTAAATTCTGACCCTCAGTGTGAGTTTTGGTAGATAATTCACACAAATCTTTTATGAAACAACCATTTAGTATTGTGAAGATGCATAAGGACTGAAAAACAAGGTAAAGATCTGCTCTTCAGGGCTGATTTCATTTAATACGATACTTTCAACAGCAGAAATGTTGAAAACTCTTGTACCTGCTGTGCATATTCAGTGCAAGTAATTCTCTGTGAGTTACTCTCCCTTTTATCTTTCCTTGTGTGCTTTCATGTTAAGGCTTCCCAGTGTGGAAAACAAGTGCTGCGGGTTACCCTGGAGGATGTGAGAAGAATATTAAGGAATAACACATTCTTTCAGAGGAAATTTGTAAGTGCCTCTTCTGTCTTGTCTTCTCTTGTGACATCAGCACTGCCAGGCTGTATTTAGTGGGGATTTTTTTTATATATATAATGACATATCTTCTTGCACTGTAGTCCCAGGAGAAAAAGCTCATCGTTTTTTGTTGTAACTGCCTCGTGAATAGTTTGTCCTGGGACAAACTGTTGGAACTCTAACTGTGTATTTTTTCATGCACAGCAATTCAAGATGCTAAAACCTCCTGTTGGCCTTTTAGCAAAAACAGCTGGAGGTAGTGCAGCTGTTGGCCAGAATCTCCAGGGGCTGCAGAACGTGACACTCAAAACTTATCGCCAGGAGAGGGAGCGTTGGAAGAGGCTCATCTTGGACAGGAAGCTGCTCATGGCAGTGACCCCTTGGGTGGGCAATGTGCTGCTGCCCTGCACCTTGCAGACTGGGAAGATGGCTTTTCATCAGACAAAAGGTACTTCTGACCCATCCTGCTTTCTGTCTCTACTTTCTGACATCTCGTAAGTGAATTCCCAGCTGATTTTGATGTTGGATTCTTTCCTAGCTGATGCTATTCAAGAGAAGGTTAAGTCAATCAGTCTCACAAGCACTCCCCTGTTCACACTGTTCATTCAGGTAGGTATTACTGTCTTAATAGCATTATCTGCTTTCAAACAGTGGTAATCTTTATTTTTTCTGTATTTGAGGCTTAAGTACATGATTTATCTTTGTTTCTTAAATAATCTAATTACTGGATTAATCTGGCCTTGTGCCTTGCATATGATATTTCTTAAATCCTGCATCCAAAACCTAATCCTGCCAGGGCTTTTCCTGTAAGTGTAAAAATGTCCCCAGAATCCTGCATGTGAAGCATGTCCCATCCATCTTGTCTAGTCACTGACCCCACAGAACATTTTTGTTCTCAATCAAATGTTAATGAGGTTCTCCCCTGGCAGCTCTTTCAGATTGACACCAAGGGCTGTATGAAGATTATTCGAGAGAGGAAGCTGAGGGAGTTAGAGCTGCTCAAGGCTGATGCAAGAAGGCCTCAGCAGGTACTGGGCAGGGTTTGTTTCTAAGCTTTTCCCACTGAAGTCTTAAATAAACCTTTTTTAATTGTTTGGCCAGTAGTGCTGTTTGTGCATGTGTTACCAGTTCGTTTTGGTTCAGAGGCATAATAATCTTGGCAGATGTGGGTTTGATTCACATCTGTGCTGGTTTAATGAGGTATCTCAGGAGTATAATTTAATGTATCTTTTTTTTGACAGGCTTCCCAAAACATGGAGGCTTCTTCAGGTACCTACCAGAACATTTATTTTTATGATGTGCAAGAACTTTCACTTATTTAATCACCGTTACATTAACGACCAGTTTAACTGAAAGGAGAACTTTTGGAACAAAATTGCACTCTCATGCTCATTTTTGCTAACTCTTGGATCTCTGTTATTGGCTAAACATGTTCCTCTTTGGTAAGGACCAGAAGAAACACTGGAGGGCTGGGGGACCAGTGGCACTGGACCAGTCCAATGCCTTGCTCAGTGATGTCAGCTTGTTATCATGGTTATCTGAAGGATGTCAGGACATGCCTTGATTAAATCAGGACTATAATGCTGTAGGAATTCTCACAAACAGGAATTTTGCCACTTCCCGTGCAGGGTACTTCTTTTTAATAGCTAAGGAGTGGTTTTTGAAAATACTGTTTGTTCATTTTAATTTTGTTTCCTCTCCTCTGCAGGCAATTCATCCCAGCCTGGTGCTCAGAGGAACTCCCAGCGGGGCATACCAAGGAGTGCTGTCAGGAGACCTGTTGCCTTAAAAGCAAGAGGAACTTGTGCTGCTGCCTTTGAGAGCAGTGCCCCAGCTCCTCCAGCCCAGGGACAAAGGCAGAAGCCTAAAACTGTCTCAGAATTACTGAGAGAGAAGAGGTTAAGGGAGGCCCAGGCTAAGAAGGCCATGCAGAGGACAGTGTTGGTGGCCCCACAGGTCCTGGTTTCGGGGCCTTTGATAATCCAGCACCCACCACAGCAAATCATTCCTTCTGCACAAGTAGGGAGCAAACCTGCAGCAGCTGGTTGTGCAAATAGCCAAGTACAGGGTGCACCAGCTCCAGTGCCAGCAAGTGCTTCTGCTGCACGTTCCACTTCTGCTGTTGTGCCTGAAAACCATTCCTCAGCAGTGCCAGAAACGGGGGAAGGCCCTGGTTGCTCACAAGGGACAGATCTGCAGTGCAATAAGGAACTAAAAGAGGAAGCTTTGGAAAGCAGCCCTGAAGGAGGGGGTTTTCCAGGCATGAATCCAGCTGCAGCAGAGAAGGCCCCATATCAGGGAGGGTGCAATGGTCAGGTCGTAGCCGGTAGCTCAGCCCCAGTCGTGCTGCAAAACCAGGCTTTTGTGCCAGGCCAGATCACAGTGGTGCCTGTGGGCCTGGAGTCTGGCACCAACAAACTGTCCCTTTCCACACCAGTCCCCTGTGAGCTGAACAGTAAAGGGCCACAACACAGGCCAGTCAGCCTCTTGCCTGCTCTTGTCACTCCCCAGGCTGGATCTCCTGTGATTCCCAACAGCATCCTGCCCTTCACATGGGTGGTGACCCCACAGGCTCTGCTCCCCACCGCTGTGCAAACTGTGGTGGGTGTTCCCCAAGGAACACCAGATGCTCCTGGGAGAGGTCAGTGTCAGACAGCTGTGACTTCCAATGGCAGTGTCTCTGGTTTGGGAGTCACTCCTGTAGCAGCTGGAGCAAATCCACCTCACCCCAGCAGTGCAGAGACAAAAGGGCCAAGTTCCCAGGGAGCAGGAGTTCCTTTGGGAAAGGCAGCTGACCATTCCACGATCCTCTTACCCAGGACCTCGGTGAGTCCTGGATGCACCTCATCCAGCGTTTCTTCTGTAACACCTGCGTGTTCCAATGGCTTCTCCAAGGCTTCTGACTCCCCTGCAGCTCCGACTGCTCCTCCAGCTGACACTGCAACCCTGGGTGCCGTGGTGCTGCCCCAGACACAGCCCCCTGCAAACACTCAGGGGGCTGATCCCCAACGCGTGTCCAGCCTCGCCAGCTTGGGAAAGAGCCCTGACTCTGCTACAACAAACCCAGAGATCATCACACAAGGGGTTGTGCTCCAGCCAGGAGATCGGGTTCCTCATGGCAGTGTCCCAGGGAGCTCTGGTTGCTTTGCTGCCCAAGCCTTGAAGAACAGACCCATTGCCTCCAAACCACCGACGGCGCAGCCCGAGGACGTTCCCCCCCAGCCAAGCACTTCCAGTGCAGAGAAGAATCTCCTTGACCTCAGCCTGATTTCCCTGGAAGACGAGGAGCTGGTGAGGGAGTGGCTGAGTGGGAAACGAGGTGTCCAGGTCCCATCCCTGCAGACCAGGCTGCCTTATTTGCCGCCTTTTCTGTGTAACATAAAAACCCTCTCAAAGCTTCTCCTGCAGAAAGAAGCTCTGGAGGAGCAAGCATCAAGTCTCCTGCCCTCTGATGCCACTGAGGATGGAGGCACTCGGGATGTTTTCCATGCTATTGGAGAACTGGTGCAGCAGAAACTGGGTGATAACCCTGCTTACCTCCTGCTGAAAGCCAGATTCCTGGCAGCATTCACACTCCCAGCTGTCCTGGCAACTCTGCCTCCTCCAAAAGTGACAACAACTCTGTCAGCCAGCAGGAAGCAATATGAGGAGAGTGATGAAGAGGAGTGGCAGAGTGAGAAGGAAGTGTCTGAGGAAGAGAGTTGTGGGAATGAATTAACAGGAGTACAGTTGGATTGGAGAGCTGGGGACGAGCCTGGAGACAAAGACGCTGATTTACTAAATCAGGTAAAACAGATGCCAGGAGCTAAAAGCAGAAAGTTACTCCCAGCTAAATATTGCACTGGAACCCATGGAGAATCCCTCACTGTTTTTAAGTGTAGCAGAAATTTGGTCCTTTTGAATAAACATGGTTTTACAGCTGATAAAAGGAAAAGCTCTGCAGCTCGACTGGGAGCCCTTAGTCCAAGGCTAAAAGTCTGTGCTTTATGGGGCACATTAAACTTGACAATTCCCAGAAGTGGACATCAAAGCTCCCTTCCTTTTACAGCTTATAACCTGCTGCACTGACTTGTATTTTTGAAATCAGGCCCTTGTTTTTCATGGTATGTGTCCTCAAAACCCCAGTAATATCAGGGGAATTGTATATGTCCTATTTACATCTTCATCCCGAATTGGTTTATGTGGCTAGAGATTATTAAACTGCATGGATTGATGGAAGCCACAAGGTCCACCCCAAGTCAATCTCTAATTTTTAAGTTAAATCCATTACTGCCCAGCACTCTTTCTTACAAAACACACCAGGAAGTTGTGCAGCTCAAACTTGCATTTCAATTCATTGTGACTCCAAATAAACAAACAAAACACTGATGAAGATGAATCAACAAGGCAAATGGCTGTTTCTATAGAACATGACCAAGCTGCCTAAAAATCAGAGCTTCCCCAGCAGTTTTCTTTCTGTTTTGGCTCTGACTTTTGGGTCTGGGCCAAGTTCAGCATTGTCTGAACTGTCAGCAGTTGCTCCAAAAGTCACCAGCAGGTTTTCACTGCCAACCTCTCTTCTGTATCATCTTCCAGGCTCACTCCCACTCCTGTGATTCCCACTACAGCCAGGTTGTTTTCCTGGTGGTTTCCAGGGGAAAGTTTGTGGTAGGGGTTGTGTTTTAGGAGCAATCAGGAGCTGGTGTGACCTGTGCTGTCTGGGGCACTGTCTGGCTCCAGCAGTGAGAGCCAAAGCATCACTCGTGGCAGGCACCCAACCTCTAACAAAAGGTTGTGCCACAACAGAAACAACAGCAGGAATTGCTCTGCTTTGGGAGCAGGAACAGGAGGAAATGTCAGTGTTGACTGGAGGCTTTGCTCTGAAAACTCAGGGATATTTTGTGCTTTGTCTGACACTGGTAATAGAATGTTGTCCCATGCTTATTTTCGAAGGTAAATGGAAGATTATTTTGGAAGTCTTGCTGAGCTCCATAAAATAAAAAGATGGCTGAAGGGGTTATTTGCAGTTATGGTCATTCTCATGATGCTGATCATCTCCTGCTTATGTTGCAGGGCCTGGGGGCTGAAGAGGGCACTGCCCACTCTGCCTTGGACTCCTGCACTGCTGTGGCTGATGCCAATGCTGCTCCAGTCAGGAGAAGTGCCCGCTGCAGGAAGAGGAGGAGGATGTGAGAAGGAGATATGTTGGTACCTACTCAGACTTGTATTTTGTGCCTGAGAAGCTGAACCACATTTGTCTGTGGTTCAGCTCAGACAATGAATCACAACCCCAGGAAAGGGCTGAAATTATCTCTGCTCTTGTTCCCCGAGGACACAGAGTTCTGCAGTCACCACTAATCACAGCCTAAGGCTGATAATCTGTCGAGGGGAGTGAAAGTTCATGTCTGTGTGATAAAATTATATATACAACAGTCACGAAGTTCAAACATTTGGCAGCCTTTTAGTCCATGCCCTGCCTACTAGTGTGGTACCTAGTTGGTAGCACTCTACGGGCTTGGCTGCCAGTGGGTGCTTCACTGGAGTTTTAACACTTCTTTGAACAACACTGTGGGGTTTTGAGGGTATTTCCCCTTTATGGCTTCATTTCTCTACACTTATAACAGGCCAGCTTCTGTAGGGTACAAGTGTGTGATGTCCTTAGTACCTGTTGAGGCTTTTGGTGCAAGAGATGGAATGAACACGAGCAGTGTTTGATTCTCATGGTTGTCAGATGACGCTGCTTGAGGTTTTTTTCTTTAAAATTCATTTTAGAAACTCCAAAAGGGCAACTTCCCTATAAAAATGCTGTGACTGATAGGAGCTGTTTTGTGCTTTGTTACAGAGGTCACTGGAATGAGCTCTGCCTCCCTGCATGGCAGTAGGAGGTACTCTTTGCACTGTTCACTTTTACCACTTCCAACACACCAACTGGATGGACCTGGGGAAGAGGAAAATGGCTGGACTGGTTTTCCCATCACCCAACAAAATCTGCATCCGTAGGAAAGGTGCAGAAATGAAAGAAAATGGCTGGAGGGAAATCTTTCAGCCGTGGACCAGTTCTGCTCTTTCAAACTCACACCTGCCATAGATGCTGGGGGAGAAGGTGCTGGAAATCTGGGGGAACCAGCAATGGTGGTTATTTATTTCTTTTTTGTTCAGCCCCTATTTATGTGAATGTTTATCCATGTTCAGAATATGTTGTTAATTGGGTGTTTTTTAGTGCTGTGACAGTGGCTTTGCTTGCTAACTGACTGAATGCTGCTGAATAAGCAGCAGATTAATTTTGTATCAAAATGAGTCTTAAGTATTTGTTGAAATACAGATGTTTTATTTTTCTCACTTAAAAATTACTGCTGCATTCTGTGTGGTCTTTTTCCTGGTAAATAGTGCTTTTAATAACGTGTGTATGAGTGTGATTGCTAATGAGAAAAATGAAGTTTGCAAGCTGCATGAAAACCAGGGAGAATGTGGAAAATGAATATTCATGTGGCTAAAAAGGATTGAATTCAGCTTGGATTCTTTCTTGATTCTTCCACAGCCTGCCCTGTAGAGACATCAGCAAATCACTTAACAACAACTTGTTTCTTCATTTATAAACCAGCAATTTCTGTCTCCCAGAGAGGTGCAAGGTTAGCTGAGGCAAAGCTGATAAAATCTAGATGGAAAATGCTGCAGAAAGCTTCGTGTCACTGCACTGACTGAGCTTCCCCTGAGTGTGGTGATGAGTTCTGTGAGTTCCAACTCTTCTACAAGGGCCCTTCAGGCAGAGCTGGGGTCAGGGGGACAGTGGGTGCCAATGCTGCTGTAATTCGGTGTCAAGACATTCTGGAGCAGTTGGAATGATTGTGGAATGGCTTTCCTCTTGCAGTGTACTCTATTTTCCATAAGCCAGTCTAGATAACACTTTTCCAAGAAATTCGTCTGGGTCAGAAGCAGTTCTGGGTGCTGTTCACAGGCTGTTATGGTGATCTGTGCTCTAAATGACTGTTGTCCTCTGTAAATGCTGCTCAGGAGGTGCCCTTGTAAACTGTTTGTGGAAAAACTGTTCAAGAAGCAGCTGTCTTTGTCCTTTTTCAGGATTAAACTGACCTGTCACTATAGAACAAAACCTCCCAGGGTTAGATTGGTCAATTAGCAGCCACTGATTGCCTTCAGCAAGGGCACAGCTGACACAGGTACTGTACCTTTTTTTAATGTAAAGCTAATTTAATGCCTACCAAGAGTCACAGGCTGCAAGAATCTCTGAGCATCTCTGCCCCACTCCTAATGATAACATGGAAAAACTCTCCACAAACTGAGAAAGCAGAACAAAGAGTGGAGTGGGAAGCTAATGGGAACATGTGTCATGCTGCCATGGCATCGGAGCCTGTGTGTTCTCCAGGCTTTTTTAACAGACTCTTGAACAGAGTCCTTGTCTCAGCTGCATCTCCAGGACTGTGGGAAGTGGGGGAGGCAGGCACAGGTCTTGTGTTGATGCTCAACTGCTTCTATGCTGCTTTCTGTGCTGCTCCTTTAATTGCTGTTAGAGCCACAGGCTGTAATTTGGGAGTCGTGGGTTACGTTCCTCGCTTTGCCGAGGCTTCACTCCCTTTCCCCTCAAAGTACCGAGTTGTCATAATTATGCTTGAAGCTTAAGGACATCCAAAATTAGAGGCATCATTATGGAAATCATCCTTTTCAGCAGAACTCTAAACCAAGAGCGAGTCCTTGCTGCCACCTGCTTTCCTGGACAGAGATGTTAACAGCTGGAAGGAAGGCCTTTGAAGAGCCTCTAATTTTGTGGCTGGTTTTAATCCCCTGAAATCAGCTGCACAGATCCATGCCTGTGACTTTTGTTCTTTGTCTTTTTTCAGCCTTTCTGACCACTACACAAGGAAACTTTCTGGACCCTAGCAGGTAGTTCAGTGGGGCAAATGGAAAACCAAGCCAGAATGAGTCCAAAATCACTGTGTGTGTATTGCTGCTGACTCACGATGCCACTACCATCTTTCTCCTCCCCAACACCCATTCTGGCTTCCCCTTTTTTTATTTATCTCTTTTTTTCCCCTTCCATTTCCCGTCTTAGAGTACGGCTGAGTAGTTTCCCCTTTTCTCAAACTAATTTTGCTCCTGGAATGATCTTTGCTCTGGCCAGAATATAAAGGGAGGCTGCACCCAAGACACGTTTTCTCAGAGCCAGGACACAGGAGGGGAAACAAGGAGATTTTTGTGACTGCACAGGCTCAGGTTGGTCCGTGTAATACAGAATGGTTTATGTTAATGGGGAAAAAATATATTTTACAGCTCTGAGGCAACAATGGGTTTAGCAACAGGGAAGTGCATCTCTTGTAATCTGGTGTTTGTGACCATAAATTGCTGAAGCTGCAGAGGTGGGATCTGTGAGCTGGGATGTGGGAGGCAGGTGACCTCAGGGCTTCCTGGTGCTGATCTTCACCTCTGTGTGTACAGTGGAAATCATGGACAGCTCTGTGTATGGATAAGGCACAACATGCAGAAGAACACCTTTTGTATGATGAGAGGTGAACTCAGTAAAGGCTGTTACCACTGGGGGGTTTCACAGAGCCTTTTGTGGGTGTCAGACTTGGTGTCTGACAGAATTCAGGGATCTCAAATGCTGGGGAATGGAGAAGGAGGTGTGAACTGTTTGTAAAGCAGAGGCAACAGCTTATTAGGAGAGTTTTAAAGGTGTTTTCACTTTTTGCCATCATCTTATCCTGTGTTGTATCCCACTCTTTTTGTGTTGCTTATGGGGATTAAAGATTTAATTCTAAGCATAGCTGAGCACCAGGGTGATGTTTGTTAGTGAGACTTGACAGCACTTTCTTTGGATAGCTGTTGGGAATCTAGAGTTGGCTGGATTTTCCTCTGTTCACAGGGCTCTCAATGACTTGCCTGTCTGCACTAAGTCTGTTGCTAAATAGTTTTACTTTCCTGTTGCAGTGAACTCTGGGAGCTGCTCAGCTGCTTGGAAGGAGGTTCATCGAGCTTTGGTGACTTCTGTTTTCTCAGAATTTCTCCCCAACTGTGGCAGCAGCACTGGCACCACCCTCAGCTGCTGCTGCCCCCACTCTGGGACTTCCCTTTGTGTGAGGTGTGACTGTTCCACAGGTGATTTGCCAGCACATGGCAGATGTGCTCCTGTGTCTAAAAGACACTTTTCCGTTCTCAGTCTGTGAACATCCTTGGCTTTTCCAGCACACTCCAGGAGGCTGAGTCTGTTTGCTTGTTTTCTGGGGGTTGTTTTCCAGGCAGGACAGCGCTGCTCACTGACACTTCTCACCGCTGACATGTTGGAGGAAGATAACGATGAGATCTGCTGGAATAACCTGGAGAACTTCCGAGTGAAGCTGATCTCCGTGATCGACCCTTCCCGGATAACCCCCTATCTGCGGCAGTGCAAAGTGCTCAGCCCTGACGATGAGGAGCAGGTCCTCAACGACCCCAGCCTGGTCATGCGCAAACGGAAGGCAGGTGGGTGGCTGAGGGCAGCCTTTGGCTCCCTGGATGCTCCTGTGCTCTGCTGGGAGCAGATTGGAACAGTTAAAATGCTTTTGTTTCGTCACTGGGCAATTGGTTTAGGATTTTCTGGGGAATTAGGCACTGGAAGGGCTGCCCAGGGAGGTGGTGGTGTCACCATCCCTGGAGGTGTTTAAGGAAAGACTCGTTGCCATGGTCTAGTTGACAAGGTGGTGTTTGGTCATAAATTGGACTTAATAATCTCAGAGCTCTTTTTCAACCTGATTCTGTGATTCTATGATTTAATCCCAGGGACTTCTGTATGTGGAGAATGTGGAGCCATTTTTTGTGATGTTAGAAATAGGTGAAGAGATGAATAACTGAACAGAATGTCCTGTTGCCATTCTTGCAGGTGTTCTTCTGGACATTCTTCAGCGAACAGGACACAAGGGCTTTGAGGCCTTTATGGAGAGCCTTGAGCTTTATTATCCACAGCTGTATAAGAAAATAACTGGCAAGGAGCCCAGCAGGGTTTTCTCTATGATTATAGGTACTGTTTGTGTCCTCAAAAACAGCTCTTCATTTGGTGTTGCTGTGCAGAGTCGGGAGCACTCCCTGCCTTGCTCCCTGTGTGCTTTGGGAGGGTTCTGGGAAGAACAGCCCTGATGTCACAGGCTGGACTGGGGGGAGGGTGGAGAAGGAAGGAGAGGGATCAATTCTTTCTGCCTGTTCTGTCAGTGGCACTGTGGTGCAGGAGGGCACAGAGCAGGGGGAAGCAGCGGGGATGACTTGATCCCACAAGTTCAGGGTTGGCATGGGCTGATCCCGAGCTGCAGTGGGAAGTGGGGGGAAGCTGAGCTGTGTGTGTGTGTCCTGGGAGCAGCCAGGACAGCAGGGGCTGACTCCTGCCCCTCAAACAGACACCGCTGGGGAATCGGGCCTGAGCCAGGTGCTGATGAACGAGATCATGAAGCTGCAGAGCGCGGTGCAGGAGGAGCGGCGCAGGGCCCAGGAGCTCACGGTGTGGCTGCACAGCAAGGAGGACACCATCAGGGAGATGTGGGTGAGGGACAGCCTGCTCCGAAAGCACCAGGAGCGGGCCCAGAGGATGAAGGAGGAGAGGGACAGCCTGAGCAGGGAGCTGAAGAAGTGCAAGGATGAGAACTACAACCTGGCCATGAGCTACGCCAAGCAGAGCGAGGAGAAGAGCACGGCCCTCATGAAGAACAGGGACCTGATCCTAGAGGTCAGTCACATGTCTCCAGCTTCCCCCTTCTTATCTGACCCCTGGAAGGCTGGGCTGAGCACCTGACTTGTCTTTGCCCAGCATGAAGCACTGAGCATCTTCTCTAGCAAACAGCATGACTTGGTGGTCTCTGGCTCAGCCCTGTAGGCCCATGTTCTACAAGTTGTGCTGTGAAATATTAACAGCCTTTCCCTCTGCTCTCACAAAGGCAGCACAGGAACAACATGGATCTGTTAACACACAGGCAGGACTCTGGTCCCCAGAGCACCAAACCTCCTGAGGAAAACAGAGTGGGGAAAAACTTGCCCTGTGTTTGTCTGGGGAACGGAGCGAGAGCTGCTTTTGCAGGCCAGAGTTTTCCCCGTGTTCCTGATGAGCTCTGAACCTTCTCACAGATTGACCACTTGAAGCACAGCCTCATGAAGGCTGAGGATGACTGCAAGCTGGAGAGAAAGCACACCATGAAGCTCAAACACGCCATAGAGCAGCGCCCCAGCCATGAGGTGGTGTGGGAGATCCAGCAGGAGAAGGAGCTGCTCTTGGCCAAGAACCAGGAGCTCGAGAACACTCTCCAGGTTGGTGGGCTGGTTGGATATGGATTTGTGAGAAGTGGTTACTTGTAGCAGCCAGGGAAGTGATAAGGCTGCATATTCTGTGGGTCAGCTGTGAGCTTGTTCTCCCAAGTCAAATAGAGCACTGGGGCTGGGACAGTTGATATGGAGTCAGGTGCTGGCTGTACCTCACTTTTTTCTTTGTCCAGCAGGTTGCCAGGGAACAGAATTTGGAGAAGAGCCTCTCCAAGGAGACTCTGGAGAGTGACTGCAAGCAGATTCTGGATGAACGGCGGGAGCTGGTGGACACCATTTACAGCCTGCGCAAGGAGCTGCGCCGAGCCAGGGCCCTCCAGGACAAAGTAGGTGCTGCAGGGCAAACTCCTCCTCAGGGCCCTGCTGGGAGACAGGCAGGTGAAGCACCTCTTGCCTGTGGAGCAGAGCAGCTGCTCAGGAGCAATCCTACTGTAGTATCTGTATTTTAGCACTCTGTGTGCAGGTGATGGCTCAGGCTGTGGAGGTCTGGCCAGAGCAATCTGTGACACAGAGTGGGAGTGGTGCCAGTCTGGCTCAGGTGCTTTTTGACCTTGTCTCAGCAGTATGCAGAGGAAAAAGAGATGCTTGAGCTGCAGTGCACATCCCTGAGGAAGGACTCCCAGATGTACAAGAAACGGATCGAAGCTGTTCTGCAGCAGATGGAGGAAGTGGCTGCAGAAAGAGACCAGGTGATAGAACATTCCTCATGGAATGCTGCTCATCCCTTCTCTGCTGCCTGAAGTGGGCAGATGTGTAACCCTGACTCTGCTGCTGTGTGACATGGCACGTGTTGTCCCTCTCCCCAGGCTCTCCTGACCCGGGAGCAGTTCCACATGCAGTACTCCAAGAACCTGGTGGAGAGGGACGCTCACCGCAAGCAGATCCGGGAGCTGGGGGAGAGGTGTGACGAGATGCAGCTGCAGCTCTTCCAGAAGGAGAGCCAGCTGCTGGCCACTGAGGCCAAGCTGAAAAGGTTGCAACTGGAGCTGCCCACCCCGGTAGGACTGTGATCCCTGGGATGGGATTGGGAAGCTGAGTGTGGGGCCAGAGTGTGGCTGTTCCGAGGCCTTTGCACCTGGACAGCTCCAGGGACCACCTGCCTGGGGAACCATCAAAATTAATTAAAACCAAATGCTGAGTTTAGACAATGAAAGACATGATGGTTCCTATGACCTGACCTTAGTTCCAGGCATGGATAAGGTGGGCTGATGCTGTGGTTGTGTTTAGAACATGTCCAAAGGTGATGAGGGGGGATCCTCAACCATCAAAGAGTGAACTCTGTTTAGAGACTTTGTGTGAGCCATTTGGATGGAATGGGAAGCTAAACTTTCTGGAATTAAATTAGATATACAGGGGCTTTTAATTAATATGGCATCTTGTGTGCTTTCTCCAAGTGACCAAACAGGAGTGTAGGAGGCAGGAATTCCACACTTCTCTGTTTTTTGGAGCTCTTAGTCTCCTCTATGTTCCCTTGCTGCCACTTCCTTGCTTGTGAGAAATGATTAATTTCTACTGGTTTTGTTTCAGACCTCTGACCTGGATGATACCTCCTCCCGAGATTCCCAGGAAGTGAGTAGGGTGCCTTGTTTACCTTTCACTTTCTTTTGGGATGGTTTCATATTCCTCACTTGTGCTCAGCTCCCCAAGTATCAGCAGTTCCCAATCCATGGCTCAGGCTCCTTTCATGACATGAAAAAGTACAGAGGCAGCCAAACAGTGACAGAATCTCCCTGTGTCCTGAGGATTCTCAGTGTAGGACACAGTTATGGCATTAGTCAGCAAGATTTGCTGAGTTTAAACAAATCAGGGGCATTGAATGATTTGGAATTGCTTCTAATTGTCTCTCTTGTGTGAGAACAGGCAAAAATAAGTCTTGCCCTGGGGACATCTGTAGTAAAGAGTTTCACTTAGTTCATAACATCAGAGTAGGAGTGATTGTCACTGTCATGTTGTCTGGAGGCCAAAGGAGCTCATTATCCTATTCATGGAGGACAAATCCATGAGTAAATCTGTAGCTCCTGGCTGGGTCTGCTCTTTGCTGACAGCAAGGTGCACCAGGGAAAGGCTGGTTCTAAGCATGTCCAGTTTCTTATATTCCTGGATCTCTTCCTGCAGACTGAGGGGCAGTTCTCACATTCTCCCTCTCTTTCTGTCCCACAGCTCACCCTTCACAGCCACCTGGATGAAGATGCACAGCCCACTAAAAGTAAGGCTTTACTTGGGAGAACACTGGGCAGAATTCTGGAGAGAATGGTCCAGTCTTTCAAAGGGAAATGAAAAGACATTTCTGGGTTTTATTTTTAGCTGGTCACAGAGCAGAACAAACATCCTTCCACTTCAGCTGGACCGTGTGGCTTTCTCCAGGGATTCTTCCCTCCCCTCTTCCCTTTTATGTAGCAGGTTGTTTTCCCAAAAGCAGAACCAGGTGGTGAGTGCTGTCACTGGTTCTGTTTCTGTGGCATCCCCAGTGGAAATGATTCAGCAGTGTGGAAAGGAATGAATAGGCTCCTCTTAGAACTTGAAAATCTCTTTTGAAACAGGTTGAGAAAGGGAGAAAACTGGCACAGTAGAAGAAATTTTCTGGTTTGATCTCCTGGAAGATCTAAATGATCTGTTGATTCATTGAGAGGGGAGATTTTTCACAAAAGCTGAACAACACTGATCCAAAAAGATTTTTTTTATTATTCTGCCTCGCTCAGTTCAAAAATATATATCATGACATCTGGTCACTACATAAGGAGTTTCACCAAAATATGGTCTGATGTGAAGTGCCTTGATATGCATAACTTGAGGAACGGATAAATTACTGTTAAAATAATAATTAACATGTTTCTCATAGTGACCTCTAACATGAGTATTATTTTTTTAATGATGCTGAGCAGAGGTGCTGCTTGGTAAAGGTTTGTTTTGCTCCTGCATAAGCAGAAACTGGGGAACTCCACCATCTGAGCAAGACTCAGGGCTCAAGTAAAATGAGAAGTGACTCTGCACTGATCACAGGATCAAATCCTGGCATTTTGGGCTTGGTTTCAGTTCTGCTGAGGTCTCTGTGCAGTTACATCACAACTGTTCTGTTTGAAGAACTGGTGGAGGGAGAAGTTACTTCACAATGGCAACTCTGACTAAAGGTGTGATTTTTCCATCTCTCAGAAGATTGCCCTGAAGGACCAAACCAGCAGCTCAGCCCTGGAGAGGACAATCTGCCCCCAAAGTCACTCAGTGTAAGAGAATCTTCATGGGCTCTCCTGGGGTTTGTGGTCTTTAATGTTCTCATTAATGATGGATTTACCAGGTTTGAGAAGCATGTCAGCTTTTCCAAAATCTGAGCACTTAGTGCAGAATTCACCCTCCGAAAAGGGTGAGCTCTGAGCAGCAGAACACTTCTGGTTATTTCTCCATTTGTGCATAGAAACTTCTCCTAATTACTTTCTATCCTTCATTTCTGGGTGTGGACGTTTTCCAGTTTAATTGATTGCAGCATTACTGTTTGTAAAGGAAACAGAATCCCAAATTTACAAATGTGAGGGAATAAATATGCTAAAACTCTGTGAAGCAGAGGTATTCCCATCCTGCACACACACTACTAGAGACAGCCCAGAAATGAACCTACTGTACTTCATTCTGCAGGCAGCTACGTGGTGCTAACAATGACCTGATGTTTGGAGGAATCCAGTTAATTTTTTTTAATTTATTTTTTAATTCAAGGAGTGTGGCCTGGCCAACGAGGAACTGGCAGAAAAGGAGAGGAAGAGGATGAAGGACTGCTTTGAGCGCTACCGAAGGTCTGGGCTGCAGTAAGCAGGACTAACCTAGACATAACTGTGTGGCTTAACTTATTATCTTGTGTTTCCTCTTTCCTGCCTGTCCCCTGCCCCCGAACTTGATTCATGGAGGGCATAAAATTAAACACAAAATGGACCAATACATACTAAACCTCCCCAAAGCATTGAAATGCTGCTTGTTTGCAGAAAACACCTTCTAAGAATGATACGTCCGGTCTTGTTTTTCAGAAAAAGAGCCATGAGGAGGGTGCCAAAGGACCGGCACCATGAGGCCGACTGGGAGAACACCACGGGCAGCGACAACACCGACACCGAGGGCTCCTGAGGGAGAAACAACGGGGACACTGAGGGCTCTGGAATGAGGGACAACAGGGACACCGAGGTCTCCTGAGAGACGAAAACAGGGACACCATCAGCCCCTGAAGGAGGGACAACACTGGCATTGAGGGCTCCTGAGTGCAGGAACCAACCCGTGAGGAAAACCCAGCCTGTGCTGGGGTGGCTGTGCCTCTGACTTTCACTCTGCATGGACTATTTAGATTTTAAGACCATCCAACCCAACATTCATGAAAAGTTAACGCGCGAAAGGCTAACGCGTGCCAAAGGTTGGACTCCGTGATCTCAGAGGTCTTTTCCAACCTCGTTGATTCTGTGTAACGGGACACTGTTGTTTGCCTCTGACACGCCCTCGTCCATCTCTCTTATAGGTTAATAAACACGATGAAATATCTGCGTGTGCAACAGTGCCCGGGGCTGAGCTGCCGGTTAATTAAAGAGTTAATTGAAGGCGGGTCCCTGGCGCTGCCCGAATCCAACATGGCCGCCGGCGCTTCAGCCCCCGCCCCCCGGCGCGCACGCGTGGTGCGATGCGGCGCGTGGCGCGGGCCGCGCTGAGGGCTCTGCCCCGGGAGGCGCCGCCATGGCGGCCCCGCCGCCCCCCGCCCGGACCCGGGGCCGCGCCGCCGCCTCCTCACCGCCCGCTCTGCACCGCCCCGGGGCCGCCCTGGGGTCCGGCCCGCCCGCTCTGCACCGCCCCTGGGCCGCGTTGGGTCCCGTGTCGCCCGGCCTGCACCGCCCCGGGGCCGCCGCCAGCTAAGCACTATCGCCTGGTGTACACCTGCAAGGTGGGCGAGGGAGGGCTGTGAGGGACAGGGGGACAGAGCTGGAGGGGGCTCCCGGTGTAGCTGCTTGCTTGTGGTTCTAAACCTGCAGTCAAAGACTAACTCGGGCTGGAGGAGCCGTCTGGAGGTTTCCAGTCCCACCCCGTTGTGCGAGGAGAATGTTTGGTGTCTGATGAGTATCCCCCCTCCTCAGGGAGGCACAGAGAGCAGTGAAACCCCGCCCGGCCTTTGTGCTGGGCTGAGCTCACGGCATCGAGCCGCTTGGGGTAGTTCGAGGTGACGGAGGGGGAGAGAAAGTTTTAATCGCATCAAGCGGGTTTGTCCTAAAGGCCCAGGAGCTGCAGTTTCCGCGCTCACAAAATCCGCTTTGTTTCCCAGGTGTGCCAGACGCGCTCGTCCAAATCCATCTCGAAGACCGCCTACCACCGCGGGGTGGTGATCGTGACCTGCCCCGGCTGCGGGAACCACCACGTCATCGCCGACAACCTGGGCTGGTTCTCCGACCTGCAGGGAAAGAGGTGGGTGTGCCGAGGGATCTTGCTCAGCCCCTGCTCAGGGGTGCAGCCGGACCCTCCTTGAGCTCCTACGTTATTTCTGTGATGCTTTTAAAATGTGGCTCAGGCAAAAAGACAGGAGTTTTTGCAGGGTGTAATTCTGTCGCATCCAGTTCCTTAAAGCACACAGAGTCGGTTTTATGTCACCTGTAATTTGACTGGCACTGTCTAGGATCCAAATAAATGGTGTGAAGCTGCAGCAGAAGCTGTGGGGTGCACAGGGATCCTTATTGGTGGCAGCAGGTGAATTGCTGCCTGTGGGGTTCTGTTCCCCTCAGGCTTTACCACATCGTGGCTGGGTTTCCCTGGATAAGTGTCTCAAGCATGTAGATTCATCTGCTGTGGAATTTCAGTGATTTCTAACTTCCTGAGATACCTTTAAAAGCTTCTGTTTAGCTGTAATTGCTAAATTATTGATCACAGTGGATAAAAATAGTCCCAGAAGGTTTGGGCGGTTTTCTCTGCTTCCCAAACTCTTTATGGAGGAATCCCACGGTGATGCTCTTGTGATTCACTGCGTGGTGTCAATATTGAGGGCAGAGTGGAGCAGGGAACTTGTGCTTGGCTGTGCTGGGCCTTTGCTGTGGTGTCACTGTCGGTTCTCAAATCGCTGTCCAGGAATATCGAGGAGATCCTGGCAGCCAAAGGGGAGAAGGTGAGACGTGTGGCTGGTGAGGAAGGTCTGGAATTGCTGCTGGAAAGCTCAGCAGAGCCCGAGTCCCAAGGTCAACTGGCAGAGGGGGACAGCAAGGAAGCCCCCCCAGAGCCTGGCAGCAAGGGACAGACCTGACACATGGGGCTGTGACCTGTGGGACAGACCTGACACGTGGGATTTGGGTTGTCCTGCTGGTGCCAAGAGACTCTTCACCTTCATTCCCTGATTTTCACAGCCTGTATTTAAAATAAACTCGGGTGTGGGTTTTTCTCTGTCGTGTGTCTTTGTCTTGTGTAACTTTGCCTTTGATCAGGCTGATGGCTTTAGAGGTGGCGTAGGTATTTTTCCTGGTACTTGTTTTGCTGACTTTGAGGCTGTTTTCAGTGCTCCAGCAGTGCCCAGAGCCCAGCTTTGTTCCCTGCTCAGAAAGCAGCCAGAAATTCTCTGTCTGTGTGATTTTGGCCTAACAAGGTGCAGCTGGAGCTGGAGGTTTCAGGGATGTCCCCTGCCCTTCCCAGGTGTTGCAGAGCTCTTGGAGGTGCATCCCATGGCATTTGAGCAGAGGGGCAATCGATACCACCTGAGGAGGTGAGTCCCAAATTCCAAAGCCAAAATAGTCCCACAGGAGGGTCAGATCACCAGCTCTTGCTGCTTTTATCTGTCCTTTGCCATCTTCCAGAGTTTTGTTGCTGTGCCCCCGGTGTCAGGGCTGAAAGTTCTGTATTTTGGGGTTACAGCATCAGCCCCCACACTCAGGGATCCCACTTGGGCATGAGGGTTTTGCAGCTCCTTGTTGGGGAGGGGGAGGATGGATGTGAAGGCAAAACTAGTAGTTGTGGAGCACACTGGGGAAAAGTAGAGCACCCAGAAAGTTACCTTAGAGTTCACTGGAAGATACTGAGGGGCTTTTTAGTTCTACTGATGCATATTAAGATTAGTAAGAAGAAAAAAAGTAATTAATGACAAATGCAGGTGTTTGCAGCACTCGGGTAGTGGTGGATCAGGCAGTGAGGTGATCATGTTGGACTTTGTTAGGGCTTGTTTCCTCTGTAGGGCTTTGTTATGGTTTTGAACTTGCAATGAAAGACTTATTTAGGGTGAAAGAGCTCTCTGGAGGTTTCTAGTCCAACCCCCTTGTTAAAGGAGGATGTTCAAGGTATCTGAGGTTGGAGATCCCACGACCTCTTTGGATCCCAGAAGGCAGTAAAACCCCTCTTGGCCTTTGTGTCTGGGGCTGAGCAAACCCCTTTCTCTCAGCCAGTCTTGTCCAGCTGCTCATGGTCCTTAATCAGCCAAGGATTCAGTGAGGGCATTGTGTGCATTAATGAATTTACTTCATCAGAAGTGTTCATAGCAATTTTATACGTGTTGCATTGTAATTATTGGGTCAGAGCAACAGGAAAATTGTCATGTTGCTGTTGGTGTGTCAGTTCAGAGTGATGAAACAGGGGCAGGACCTTCACCAGCCAGCTCGTGTGTGCTCAGACCCTGGTGAAATACAGCTCTCCCTGAAACAACAGCTGCTGGAGAGATCCAGTGTTGAGAAACAGGAACCTTGCATCTCAGAGCACTGCTGTGTGCTCACCCTGTGCTGAGCTGTTGGCACCTATTAGCACTGCTAGAAAAGTGCTTATTTTATTACCTTTAATCTGAGAATCAGCATTCTGCTTCCATGGTGCTGATGCCTTTGATGGGGTGGAACAGAGCAGCTGTTGCAGGATCTGTGTTGCCTTGGAAACAACTCATTTACAACCTGGCTTTTTTTGGCTGTTTTCCTTACCTTTCTTACCTGTTTACTGTGCTCCAGCTACAGGAAGGTGGTGCTAGTTTTTGCTGTGTTATAGTAAAAAATGTAGCAAAACCTGTGTTGGCCATTCCTGTATTTTAGTCTTTCCTTGTCCCACTGTCCTCTGGCACCTTGTGCCTCTGCAGCCCCCAGCTCTGAGCAGGGAGGGCAGCAGTTCTTGCTGCTGCTCTGAAGGTTCAGGCCAACATCACATGAGGGAGTTTGCAAGTAATACAAAAAAAATTTGCTGCTAAGAGATTCCAGGTAAAAAAAAAAGGAATTTTGTGCTCCCGTTTGAAGTGGGTTTTTCTGAAAAATGTTGTGTCCTGGGGCAGTGGGTTTGGTCTGGAAGGGCGACACAAATGTGTCTGGGGGGAGCCCAGCAGAGCTTGGTTTAGCCAGAAATGAGGAGTGGGGAGAAGCAGCTTTTCTCCTGAACTTGGAGGTGTGTCAGGATGGGGAAAAAGTGCTGTGAAGGCCCAGTGGAACAGGAGACAGGCTGAAGGAGCAGAGGAGAGAGACTGGAGGCAAAGCTGACCAGGGTAAGTTTTTGGGACACAGAGGGGAGGTGGTGATTTCCAGGGGGGCAAAGCAGCAGTCCCAGGGCAGCAAACAAAGCTGTTTGCACATTCTTTGACACATTCCACTGCGGTTAAGGGATGGATCCTGTTCCTGAATCCTGTCCCACAAGGGCTTTTCTGCAACAGGGCAAACACTGCCTCATTTTCTGCCTCTGTAGTGCTGCCAGTGTTCGGCCAGCAGAGCAGGACTGTGCTGGGCAGTGTCTGTCAAATGGGGGGCACTGGGTTCTGGGACCAGGGGTGGTAAAGGGGGCTGAGATGGGGTCCTGTGGGGTTGGGAGTGAGTGGCTGAGAGCCTTTCCAGCTGAGGAATATTGGTGAGGGCTGGAGCAGCATCACAAGGAGGCTCTGAGGAGGGCTGAGGGAAGTGTGGGGCCTCAGCCCTGAAGTGACTTGGCAGTAAAAAAAGATAAAATCTCCCCAGGCCCGACATCAGCCCTGTCCTGCAAGTGCCTCGGCTGAGTAGGAGAGGGCAGGATCTTGCTTTCTGCTGGGTTTTGAGAGTTCTTCATGAAGAGGATCTGCCCAGCACCAGGGACAGCCTCTGGTCCGAGTAACTCGCTCCACAGCTGCAGCAGCAGCACTGCACGGCCCCGGCAATCCCGCGGCTTTCCAGCGGGTGTCAGCATCGGAGAGCTCTTCCCGGCTTGGGATCGAGCTCTGGGGGCGTGGGAGAGGGAAGGGTTCAGCAGAGCAGCCACCACTGCGGGCTCTGGGCTGCCCTGGAGACTCAGTTGTAGCCAGTGCCTCCAGACAAGCCAGCGTGTGCTGCCTTCCCCAGCGCTGAGGATGGAGAGACAGGAGGTGAGACCCCATCACTCATCCACAGGGATGGCATCTGCTCCTGGGAATCTGAGCCTGCACACACAGACTTCTGGCACAGAACTACTGCATGGAGGCACCCAGAGGTCTGAGGATGGCTCTTCCTGGATCTTTGCTCAGGACTGGCAGTGGCCAGCACGACTTAGCCAGGCGTGGGAAGACCAGCTGGGACTTGGCTTTATCCTCACATTCAAACTCTGCTGCTCCTAAGGCTGTTTTCTAGCACAGTCCAAGAGCCTGCTCATGCCTGCTGCTCTGTGAGTGTCCTCTCTGAGGGCTGGTGCCAGGGCTGTGCAGTGCCCTCGCTGCCCTGGTGCCCTGGCAGCTGTTGGGGGTGAGCACAGCTTCTGGGCCAGGCGCCGGGGAGGCACCGGGATGGGCAGGGCCTGAAAGGAACGGCCTGGCCTTTCCTCGGCCTTTTCCAGGGGTCTTTTCTCACCATGCAGGGCTGCTCTGCCTGCCCTGTCGTCCTGGAAACTTCTGGGCAGGGAGTTCTCAGAGCTTTGTACCCTCCCTCCACAGCCACATCCATGCTGGAAGGCAGGCAGAGCTGGAACAGGGGCTGCTTCCAAGAGATCTGTGTGCTCTCAGTGCAAAGGGATGTGTAGGTGGGTGCACACACCCTTTTGTTAACATGTGGGGTGTCTGTCACCAGAGACCCCCCCACCCACACCCACCCCCATTCCAAAGGGCCAGGATTAGCCCTGCTGTCAGCCAAGAAATAATGGAAATGAGTATTTGCACTGAAGCTTAGACACAAATATTTATTAAGCACAACCCCCCCACATCCCTTCCCCTTGAGCTGTATTCATTTCTAATATATTAATCCATTTGGCAGATTATTTTTTAGAAAAAAAACAAGTACCTGTGGGTTGGAAATTTCCCATTAAAATGACATTAGCAAATGCACATGTAAAAAATAAATAAGCTCATACATTCAAGTATATGGCAAATAATACCTCAATATAATACCTCTGAAAGCTTAATGGTCAGATTCCAGTTCACCACCTGGCTGAGAGCTGCACAGGCCCGAGCCTGTAGCTGGTCAGGTCATCATCATCATCATCATCAATGTTTTCCTCTTTTACAAATGCCAGCTTGGCTGGTACAAAGGTGGCTGGGCAGGTCCTCCTCTCCCCTCTCCAGAACTCTTCCCAGCCCCAGGAAGGAGGCCCAGCCTTGGCCCAGTGGTCCGTGCAGCAGGTGAGTGCTCCCAGGTAGCAGGTAAAATGCAGCTACCACTCCACGTGGTCAGTGCAGGCAGGGAAAATGCCCCATGAGCAGCATCACTGGTCTAAAAACATCTCGCTGCTGGTTGGGAATGTTTCCATCACACGCATTTCAAACGGGAAGTGTTGATTTTATTCTCTACAGGAACGTCGCTGCTTCGGCACAACTCGGTGCTGCAGTTTCTGAAGTCCAAGATAGTCTCTGGGCAAGCGAAGGGAAAATACTGCACCTCCTGAAGTCAGGTCCCTGCTCCTCTCCTCCAGCTTTTCCAACTGGTCCAAAAGGGGAAGGAATGACAGTAAATGTGGCTGGGGCTCCCCTGAGGCTCCAGGTATTGGAGCCGGGTGGGGCACAGCCACGGTGCCTTGCCCAGAGCAGCTCTGCCAGGGCCAGGAGCAGCTCAGCACTGGTTTGGGGAGAAACACGGAGGCTGAAGGGCCATTATCCCGAGCTGCTGTTGGACACAGAAGGGAGGAAGGACAAGCTGTGGGCAGAAAGCTTTGCTGGCTGTCGAAGTGGGTCCCTGTCACACGCAGGTTCTGCCTCAGGCACCCTCACCTGCCTGAGACCTCGGCTCAGTGGCACCAGAGCTGCCCACATTTGCCATGGGCTGAACACATGAGCAGAGACCTTCCCCTTCCCAGGCACAGCCCCTGCCCTGGGCCTGCACAGCTGGCTGAGCTCCAGAGGTAACAAGTCCCACTAAAGCTCAGGGTGAGCGAGGCTTTGCTCCTGCCCAAGAGGTCCCAGGACAGCTCTGCCCAGGGCTAGGGAAGCAGGGAGGTGTCCAGGGCTCTGCAGAGTCCTCAGCAAACCTAAAATAAACTCTGAGGTGTGTGGGATGACGATGCAGCTGGGGTGGGGTAAGATTTAAAGGACTGGTGTGGCCTCAGACTTGGGCTTATTTTCTCCTGTAGAAGGAACAAAGCTGAGCAAGACGTTCCAGGGAAGGATCCGGAGTCATTTGTGTCACCTCGTGATGCAGGCAGTACAGGAGGCCTTCAAAATGGAAAAGGTGCTCTTCCCTTCCCCCATTTAATTAAAAGTGTTGTGGAAATAAAAGACATCAAGGCTGGAGTTAACTACCCCCTCTGGGCTCCTACAAGTTCCTGGGTTTTTAGGTGATCAGCAAAGGGGCTGCCAAAGCCTTCCCTCGTGCCCAGTGTTACAGGGGCTGTGTGTCCTAAAAAAACCCCTTGTTTAAAAATTGTGCCCCATATCCATTGGGCCTTCCCGTAGCAACAGGACGGGGGTGCAGCTCCCACCTCCCTGGGGTGGCTCCTGGGACAAGTCTGTGGTAGCACAGGAGCCCTCGGGTTTGAAACCACTCACATTTTTTTTCTTTAAAAAATAAAACAAACCAAATAAAACCAAAACAACCCCCCCAGACCAAAGCCCAGTTCTTAGCTGGAACCAGGCCTGTGCTGCTCCTCCTCGGCCTCCTCCTGGGCCGAGGCCAAATCCACCCGCTGCTCGTCCATGCGCTTGGCCTGGACACGCTGGATGAGGCTGAAAAAGTCTTCATCCGGCATGGTGGGACCCCGGGGGATGGAGTCAGGGGGGGCACAGCGCTGGTCATCGATCCTGGAGGACTGCACGGGGGGAGAGGAGCGTTAGGGTGGGGCAGGATGACAGGGAAGGGCTGGAGCAGAGGGGTCCGAGCTCCCGTTCCCCCCCAGCACAGGTACCTGACACTTCATGAGCATGTTGAAGAACTCGTCCCCGGGCTCCTGGGCGTCCCCCTCCACACGCAGGTGCCCCAGGTTGTTGTGGGTTATCCGCAGCCCCGGCAGGTTGCCCACGTTGGCACGTTGGTCATCCAGGCGCCTGCTCTGGGAGCTGGCGATGAGGTCGAAGAACTCCTCTGTCTGCGGAGATGCCATCAGGGCAGACTGTGCTGTGGGGACAGGGCAGGGTCACCCCTCTGCCTGCAGAGCCCAAATCCTCCTCACCAAACCACTGTCCAACCCACCTCCCACACAGGCACAGACCCAGAGGCAGCACAAGGGGGAAGGAGGTGCTGTGACAGGGTGAAAAGCAGAACCTCCCACCCACCTCCCACTGCTGGACCCCCCGAGGGGCTCCCTGCCACTGACTGCGCCTGGTCAGCTCCTGGAGGCCACCAAAGGTGTCACCTTAGCCCAGGACATTCAGTGCCCCCACCTTAACCACAGCCTGGGTGTGATCACTGTTTTTTCCAGCACTACAGGCAGCTTCCACTGCCGCTTCCACTCTGGTTCCCAGCTGGAGCCAAGAGGCACCAGGCAGACACTGGCAATTGCAGGTGAGCACAGAGTTCCTGAGCGCTGTGACAGGCACCTGCACAGTCCTGAGGGTCAGGAATAATTCCAGACAGGTACTCAGCAAAGCCCAGGCCTGGCTGAGCCTTCCACCTGCCAGCACCTTCCCAGGCCCCCCAGAAGCCCAGCCTGCTTGGGCCAGCTCAAGGAGAGGCTGCCAAGGTGAGTACACAGCGTGGGACAGGGTTGGCTCAGGCTGGTGCCAGGGGTCCCAGTCCAGAACCAGTACACATAATCCACCCTCTATAGACCCTTTGGAAATGCATCACTGGAAACAGCCTGTTGGCTCCTGGCAGCTTCTGGGCAGGGAAAGGCTCCCACACAACAGACATTGCACTCAGACAGGGGCAAGCACAGGAAAACTGTAAGAAATCCAGCCTGACTGGTGTTCCTGTGCCACTGAGCCCAAAGCACTGGGGCAGAGGCTGCCCCGAGCCTCCCGACACAGCGAGCTCGCCTTGGAGCCCCAGCTCGTGGAGCTGCAAAAACACAGGAAAATCTCAGCCCTGACGCAAAGATGAGTTTCTTCCCCTTCAGCTCACAAAGAATCCTTGAAAATAACACGTCCAAAAGGCTCAGAGCCCAAATGAGCCAAACAGAACATGTGCCTGCTTGTGCATTCTTTATAAAGCTCTGTATTTTAAACCCAGTCTCCTAAATTACACAGCTGTTACAGCCAAATGCATTTCTGTGTCAGAAATGCATCTTTTGACAAAGTGATGCTTATTTCCACCCTATTTTTGGATGATAAAAGCCCTCTCACCTCACAGCCAACCTGCCTTCTTGACCTTCTCTGCACAACTCTGCTCTCGCTGCCACTTCAGCCCCCACCCCTGCCCCTGCTCCTTGTGCCCAGCTCTGAGGGGTGTCAGGGGTCTCCTCCTCTCCCGTTTGCACTTTGTAGTCTTTTGGAAACTGATAAACAAATCCCTCGGCTCAAATGGACTGTCTGGAGCCCTTTGTGCCAGTGATTAAGCGTGGAGTGCGATCTGTGCATTTTAGAGCTTCTCTCCAGCTTGGGTTAAACAAAGGCCCTCAACAACACCGAAAAACCCGAGTGCAAACACAGCCCTGCCTTTCCTGTCCCGTCTGTTTGTCAGGCGCCTTCCTCAATTTATCCCTGCTCTTCCTGGGGGCGAGCTCGCTGTCTGCCTGCTGGAGCTTCCCACTGTTTATCCATCCCTCTGGCTCCTCTGTCCTTACACAGCACCTATCACCGCAGCATCCAAGAACAGTACAAAATCCAGAAGTTTTTCCTCCATGGCAACACTATTACAAAAACTGGCAATATTTTAACTTGCCTGAGAAAGACTGACCCAGCCCCTGCACGCCCCAGGTTCTTACAAGGCTCCCTCAGCCATGACCATCATCATCTTCCTCATGGAACTGGCAGGAGTCCCCATGCCAACCTCACCATTCCAAAGCCAAGACCTAAAGATCCACACTGGAGAAATCCAAGTGCATTTTCCATTTCTCTTCCTGGTTTACTCCCCAAGCCTTAGCTCACATTCTCCAAGCCTTTCCCTCAGCAACCATTAACATAA
Source organism: Neopelma chrysocephalum (assembly GCF_003984885.1). Lineage (NCBI taxonomy): Eukaryota > Metazoa > Chordata > Aves > Passeriformes > Pipridae > Neopelma > Neopelma chrysocephalum. The sequence continues at coordinate 7,842,858 of NW_020897735.1, forward strand.
GAATGTCTCTTCCTTCCTTAAATAATGAGGGAGATTGCCAAGGAACTGCTAAGTTCAGAGAGCTGAGGCTTAGGGAAAACATCACGGGATGCACAGTAAACCACAACAGCTGGCCAGGCTGCGAGAGCAGCGGCACTCCCACAGAAACAGCGCCTTAGAAAGGCTCGGGTGCTCACATATCCGCTCTCCCAGGGCAGGCACCGGGGTGGCAGCTCCCTCCGCAGCCTCCGACGGGCACTCCTCCAGCGGGCAGCGCTGATCATCCATCCGGTTGCTCTGGAACTTGCTCAACAGGTCAAAGAAGCATTCCTCATCCGAAGGGGTCCGGTTGATTTTCTGGAAAGAGAGCGGAGAGAGTCAGAACACCCCGAACAGCTCCAATCGCTCTGCCCAGTGCGGATCGGGAATGGTCGTGGCCTCTCCTGGTCTGTTCAGAGGCCGGGTCCTGGCTGTGCCCTTGGCTTGCCAAGCCCCCCAGCTGGGAGCCTTTTGGGGTCACTGCTCCTTGGTCCCTCTGATCCCAGAGGCTCCAGGCACTTCCACAGCCCAAAGCAGAGCCCAGCTCCCATCAGCACAGGGACGAGCCTCACGCTGAGCAGTCGCTGTCACTGCAGTGCCTCGAGCACCCAGAGCAAACTGGAGGCTGAAGGGGAAAGAGGGGACAGCATTCCCCAGGCACTGCTCTGTGAGGAGCTCCTGGGCTGGAAAGGGCTGGGCTCAGAGAGGGATGAAGGGGAACTGTGCAGCCACCTTGGCTGAAGTGCTGCTGAGTGCCCAGCTGGGGCTCAGCCCGAGCTCAGGGTTTGCTCTTCCACCAGCTAAATCCAACCCTTCCACACTGCCCCTTGCACCTCAACGCTTCCCTTCGGTGCCCCCATGTCCTCAGCACAGCACTTGTAACAGTCACCCAGCTGAAAATGCCACTAAATTACAGTTTTTCAGGACAGCAGCGCTTACACAAGAGCCCCAAATGAGCACCTTGCACTGGGCAGGGATATATTTAAGTCGTGCTGCAGGAGGGCTTGTGTTGGAGGCCGCCAGTCCAACAGCCAGTTCCAGCACGGAGGGGGCTGCGTGCCCTGAGAGCAGCAGGAACAACAGACTTTTCCAAGGAGTCCCTTGGAATGGGAGATAAAATTAACCAGCGATAAGAGGGGCATCTGCCAGGCTCGGGGACAGTCCCTGAGCGCCGAGCTGGTCCCACCAGTTGCTGGAAAAAATACCACAACAGAAACCAACGAAAACCTCCTACAACTGGGTCTGTCTGTGCTATTTTCCAGCACAGAGTCTGGGCGGGAGCACTGGATCCCTCCTGGGGGGCAGCGCATCCTGCCAGAGAGATGGTGAGGGCACAGGGAGAGCCAGCCCCGAGTGCCAGACTTTCCAGCGGAGAAGGGATCCCCTTGGCTGCTGATAAAGCAAAGTCCCTCTCCCAGCTCTGCTTGTGGCCACTCCGGGCAGCCTGGGAGCCTTCCCAATCCCAGCACACGCAGTGCCGTTCCCAGCAGAGCTCCTCCCTGGGGCAGGGGCAGGCAAAGCCCTTCATGGGAGCTCTGCAATGGGGAGAGACTTGTGCTGACAGGGTTAAAGCCACAAGTTGGATTCGGTAAATGAAGGAAAACAATTTTCCTGTATGCCAAGCGAAGCAGATGAGATGCTCTCAGCTTCTATTTAGGGCAGCGTCAAAATTAGCAGCGGGCCAGAGAGGAACATTAGCAATGTGGGAGCTGATCGGGGAGGGGAAAAACCCCTCTCACCTCCCTCCACGTGCCGATCTGTTCATGGATCCATCCTCTGAACCATCAACAGTTGCACCTTGGAAATCAAAGCTTGAACCCAGGGTGAACTACATCTCTCACAGCTCTGCTGTGTTGGGCTGTGTGACCCAAATTTCAGGTTAGAGGAGGAAGCGGCTCATTCACACCGAGCCTCCCTCCAGCTTCCCCACAACCACACGGAGTAAATCAGAGCAGTCCTGGATCCACGGGACAAGTTCCCCCTTGCAGGAGCAGCCTGACAGGGTGTGGCCAGAGCCCCCAGCTCAGGGCTTCCCCCGACAGGGAGCAGATTGCCCTGGGGCACGTCCTGCCAGAGACCCTGCGATGTGGGGTGTCGGGATCCCTGCTCACAACGTGTCTGGGAGAGGAAAGGATGCTCTGAATCAGCAGGAAGAAGAGCCAGTGCATGGAAGTGTGGGATGGGGCTGGCTGTGTGCCTGGGTACCTCCCGGTGTGGTGGCACCCGAGGGGCAGGAGGTTGGTGCCCCTGGGCCATGACTGGGGCTCACATGAGCTGTGCCAGCCGGGATGGGATGCTGGGAGCCGCAGGGCAGCACCCGAGGACACCGGGCTCCCTCCAGCCAACCCCTGCACCAGGCCTGCACCTCTCTAATTAAAATGCCCAAATGTGACAAGGCAGGGAGTGCTTGGCTCCCTCCCTCCCAGCCTGCTCCAAGCCCCGAGGCAGGAGCTGCAAGGGCAGATGGAAGTGTGATCACACCCCGGGGCTCACCATCTGTGCTCGCCCGGGGCTTGGCACATCCAGGGCATCCCCACATGGGGCTGAGCAACAGCCATAGGACAGACACACACACCAGGCACCACAGGCCCAAGTCCCCACCTTCGGTTTCCAGCCCCAAGACTCACCCCATGGTTCGTGTCCCTGGTTGGCCTCATCCCCCATCCTCTGCTTCCAGCAATGCAACTGCCCAAATTCTGCCAACTGTCACCTTCCTGTGGTCAGCCAGATGCTGTCACAAAATTAAAACCAACCCTGTCTGCACAGGGCAGAGGGACCTGGGGTTTTTGCTGGCACCCACAGCCTGGGGGCTGCTGGCACAGCAGAGCTCACCCTGGGGCAGATCTGCCTGCAAACACACTCACCCTGGGCACACACACACCTCTCCCCATGAGGCGACAGGGACAAGTGTGGAGCCTCTGCTCCCTGATCTCGGGAACACAGGGACAGCTCTGTCCCAGGCAGGTGGAGGTCCCATTCATGGGGGTTAGAGCTTTGTTCCCATTTTCTGAGAGTGGTATTCCCACCTGGACACCGCCAGCTCATCACAGAGCTGAGCAACCTGGCTTGGGACAGCCTGGGAGCAGGACTCTCCCTCCTGACACACTCCCTCTCCTGGAAGGCATCCAGGTTTTTGCATACATTCCCTTGCTGGTGGATGAACAGGCTGTTTAACCTGCCTGGGTGGATTCAGGATGTGCAAACCACAGCTGAGGTGTTGGAGAGGCAGCAAGGAGCAGAGATCCTGCTGCCACTCCCCCCTCTCCCTGCAGGACGGGACCACCGGCTCTCCAGGAGGGCTTGGGAGTCCCTGCAGGTCACTGCCCTGTGGAGGAGCACAAACCCACCCTGTTTCCTCTCTGATAAACTCTCACACCAAATAAGGTCCTGGGCTACCCAGCTCTGCCTGAGACGTGCAGGACACGGAGAGGAATCTCTTGGGGAAATGCCTCGGTCCGGACACTCTGGATGTGCAGGTGAAGCCGAGGCTGAAGCGATCCCAGGAAAGCCAAAAAAGTCAAACCAACTCCTGTGCCTAAACCCCCTCAGCTATTTTCACTTGGAGTCAGGAAAGCCATTAAACAAAGGCAGAAGACCTAATTGCAGGAACTAAACCACTTCCCAGCTCCCAACAGCTGAAGTCACAGCCCACAGATGCCTCGCAGGGCTCCCACCCTTGGAGCCGCTGCCCACCCGTGAGAGCCTTTCTCTGACACATTCCCATTCCCAAGCCACATGCCGGGATCAGCACCCTGTCCCCAGTCTCTCTTTGGCCCCCCATGTTCCCCCTCCAGGCACCAACACCTGCTGTCACAGGTACCCTCAACCCAACGCTCCGGAGGTGGCGGCTTCTCCCAGAGCTTCCTGTTGCCCCCACAGCAGCTCGGGATGCAGCTCTTCCCACATTTGCTGCTCAGCCTCACCAAAGCCTGTCTGAATCACTCCCAGGCTGCTCTGGGACAGGGCTCCAGAGACCCCCAAACACCACCAGATCTTTCTGTGCTGGCCAAGCTATGGCACATCCACCAGTGATTCCATGAGGGAAACATCCCCTTCAAAAGGAGCTTCTCCCACCAATCCAAACTGCTGATGGTCTCATGAGTCAACCCAAAGGACCAAACATTGTCCCTCTGTCAGATCAGCTTCTCCTCCCACAGCTGGTGTCCCCAGGGCACTGACCTGCCTTTGGTTCCCCTCCTGTCCTCCCAGCTCAGCTTCTTGCAGACCTGTCCCGATGCAGGAAGAAGCCGTCAGGCTCAAGGGCTGCTCTGCTCAGCCCTCCGAGGGGACCTGCAGGCAGGACCTGCTGCCCAGCAGCCAACAGATCCCAGTGGATCTGGCACAGTGGATCCACCTCAGGAGCTGCTGCTTGAAGGCATCTGGTCAGTGGCCGGGTCAGGGATGAGTGAGGACGGCAGCGGGTTCAGGGGTAACACAGCTGTTTGCACTGCCACCCCCTCAGAACACTCTGCCTTGGCATAATTGTGTCCACCACAATTCCACCTTATTTCAGGGAGGAGACAACCTGGAGATGTGACCTGCCCACGTCCTGCAGAGATGCAGTGGCAGAGCTGGGGCAGGATCCAGCGACTGGTCCCCAGGGCCAAGCTCTCCCCGGTGGACAATCCTTGGAAAACTGTGCCCCTTGTTCTGGCACCATTATGTGCCCAGGGCCTGGCAGATATTCATTCCCACACATCCACATCTCTGTGCCATGCCTTATCTGCCTCTCCCTCTGTGAACCAGACACACCACCACTCCTCACCTCTGCTCTTTCCAAGGCAGCCGACCTCAAAACCCCCAGGGAGGAGCAGGGCTGGTGGTGCTGGTGACCCTCAGTGCCAGGAGCACCTTCTCCAGGGCTGCCCCGCTGCCTGTCAGTCCCCTGCACGTGGCTTTTCTTTATCCTGCATCACCCCAACACCTCACCCTGGAGAACCCACTGTGGGGGCTGCACAACCCCAACCCATCGGGCTCTGAACCTCCCCACCTCACCTGGTGAAGGGCAGCGAGCGGGAGGTTTGCAGAGAGCTCCCGAACAGCAAGTGGGGGCTGGAGGAGAGGAGTGGAAGGAAATCCCTGCCTGAAAGCCACAGCCTGTTTCCCCAGGAGCTGAAATGCCTGGAGCACCATCTCCCAGGGGCTCTCCCAGTCCCTGGCCAGCAGCACCTCGGCTGGAGCCTCCACTCCCTGACGAGCCCGTCATCTCCAGAGTCAGCAGAGCTGGAAAACTTGCCTGTTCTTTGCTGAGGACACCACTTCCCTTTCCATGCCAATCCTTCGGCGCCGCTGCCACGCTCCCCCTGAGGGCAGGGCTGGTGGCAGACACCCCCTGTCCTTCCCCCCAGGCTCAGGGATCACCACCCACCCTCAGCACTCTCTGCTGTGAGACACAGCACGCCCCGAGAGCCTGAGCACTGCCTGCAGCCCATAAAGTTGCCAAAATATCAGTAATAAAGTTGCAAAAATATTAATAAAAAAAAGTTCACGCTGAAGCTACCTGAAAACTTTAAAACCCCCGAGCATACACAGGCACATCCTGGCCTGAGTGAATCACTCCTCTGTGTCTCTGTATCTACCTTCTCCTCCTCCTCCCGACCCAGCCTCTCATTTCACAGAAAGAAGGAAACACAAACAAAACCCGAGTTTTCCTCACTGACCTCAGCAGCCAGCTCTTCCCCAGGCTCCGGCTTTCACATGTCCACGGGCAGGAACGACCTCCCCTGGCAGGGCAGCGGCAGCGATGCTCCGGCAGCGCCGGGAGCTCTCCCAGCCCCGCTCCGGGAGCGCGGATTTATGCGGAGCGCGGAGCCATGTGAAGAACGTCGCCAGCTCCAGTGACCCGCTGGGTGCGAGATGAGGCTTAAAGCGACAGCCCCGCTCCTCCCAGAGCCACTCCGGTGCCCTGGCACGGGGAGGGGGGCGGGGTGGGCTCCAGAGAAGGCTCCTTTCTGCCTCACCTCGCTGCCACGATCCTCCTCGTGTTATTAAGATGATGCTCTTAAACACACAGTGGAGCTACGTGAATATTTAGCTTTCCTTCCACCTCCTCACCTCCCACCCGCCACACTCACTTTACCTTAAAAATAGATTGGGATCGATTCTCCTAAACTACATCTGCAAACACACTCGGCTCCACAGGCACAGGCAAATGCTCTGTGCACACACAGACACAATATGATCGCCTGGATTTAAAGCACCAAAATACTGAAGGACCATTTTTAGCTCCTGATAGTCCTCCTGCTCCTCATATTATTAGATGTGTGATTTTTTTTTTTGTCTTATTGCAAGAGCTGGAGCTGCTCAGCCATAAGCACCTCCTGATTTAAATGTACCACCGTTCAACAGAGGGAAATTTCTAATTGCAACAGGGTTTTTTAAACAGGGAAAGATGGAAATGCTACGCAGCAGCCGAAGAGCTGTTCTTACCTCACATTTGTGAAATGGGGATTTCTGGCAGTGAAATAAATGAGGCACTGGGAGGAGAAGCAGCTTTCCAAAGGGGCAAAACGGGGACAGAGCCCGGGTGGCACTCCCAGCTCTCTGTCTACGCTGTCCTCTTACACTTCATTCTCATGTTTCACTGCCAAAGTAGTAGATTTCTGCAGCTTTGGGGAACTGCCCATGCTTTTCCACACCAGTACATTTATTTCCAGGAGTCACACAGTAATTAGAAAGATGGAAACTGTGTGGGACCCAAGATCAGGACTCCTGCAGAAGATGGGTAACAGCCCAGGGGCAGAGCCCACACACACACGAGGTCGGTGCTTGGAACAACAAGAGGAAATGACATTTCCCCTTTGGGTTGAGGATGCAGAAAAGGGGAGTGAGTGAGACATCTGTGATCTGCAGAGACACCCCCTGCACCGTCAGGTCCCAGCTCTGTCCCCTGGGCACACGTGTGCCCTGCCCCAGCCCCTGGCACAGACCATACACACCCTGCCCAAACCCAGGACGTGCACATGCTTCCCTTGTAGCATGAAATTATCACCCTCACTTGGACTGTTTTCAAAGATTTTTTTTTTTCCCTTTAAACAACTCGCCCACTCATCCCTATAAACGCCAGTGCTAAAAGCTGGTTCTGTTGTTAAGATTTCAAATAACTTGGGTTTTATTGTTCCAAACAAAATCAAAATAACTCACCCACGCTCCCTCCTTCCGTAACACAGTAAGTGCTGACCTGTTGGGACCAGGCCCTGCTGCCACACAGGGCTTCAATCCACGCCTGTGGCTCAACAGCAGGTGACAATGTAATTTCTGATCTCCTTTTGGGAGGGAGTGTGTTGTGCCTCGTGGGTGTCTGGCTGAAGTGTTACTGACACCTCTGCTGCTCACAGTGCTGATCCAACTGTCTGCAAGCTCCTGCCACTGCGACTAGATTTGGCCATTCTGTGCAACAACCACATTAATATTGGATTTACCCTTTTTTCCTCAGCTACACAATAACCTGCCCTGGAACCACAGGTCAGCCCAGCCCTCACTGATGAGACCAGTGTGCTCATGGCATCGAAATTACTTCTGGCTTCTCTTTGGGAGGCAATATATGCATTGAAACAGTCTCTCTAGTTAATGTAGTGACTTTTCCACATGGGTTTTGACAGCATTTACCACACCAGGCTGGGTTTCCCTGTCACCATTTAATAGAAACACACCAGGCTGGATTTAGCACCTGAAGGTTGTTTTACTGACTCAGGAGACAAGGTAGAAGCACCACAACTCCAGGTCACTCTCTCCACTCTGTGGAAGAAGATGAGGGACACAGAGGTCAATCTGGCCCAGCAAAAACCTGAAGCATCCCTTAAACACCAAAACTGGGAGTGAACCTGAACTACTTGCTTAAAACAACTCAGGTTATAAGTGCTTGCCAACAAGCAGTACTTTTTTAGAGTGTATCCAATGCTCACCCTCACCCAGGGCTATGGTACCTGGCTGTGCACACCAACACACACCCAAGCAGAAAAACAGTGGTTTAGCTACAAGCACTTCCAGTGATTTACTCTGCAGTTGGAAGGGGATGGAAATAGGACCACGCTCGGCCGTGGAGTCTCAGCTGAGCAGCAGTAATTTGCTAAACCGAAATAACTCCGTTGCTTTAAAGGATGTAACCCATATTCTTGATTAATTAGCACAGAGGCCAAGGTTAATATATGGAGCTCAACTCCCAGTCACCTACTCTATCCACCAGACCAGCACCTCCCCAGTCCCAGCCCCATGGAGCAGCAGGAGGTGATGGGGAGGCAGGTGAGGTCACTGCCAGCAAAGGGCACGTTCCTCTTTGGAGATGGAGATGATCCAACGCTCCAGCAGCAGAGGTGCCCTCCTCCCCCCAGCCACTGCTCTCCCTGCATCTCAAATTGGAAGCTCCTGACAATTTGCTTTGAAAATGCTCTGCAAAAAGGCCTCCTTGTCTCTGGATTGCCAGAATTGTGCTGCTTTCCTGAAGCAGACTTTTATTTAGACACCTACTTGCTCTCAGCGCAGCGATGTTTTAAGAAGGAGCTGAACAGATGCAGCACCTTCACCAGGGGTGGTGGTGATGGTGAAGCTGGTGGTGGATCTGTGCACACCCATCTACATCAGCACCCATAACACATCCAGCCTGCACATAAACACCCCTCGCTGCAGCAAACGCCCAGATCTTAATTATTATTTACTCACACTCGGGTAATGCCTGAAGGCCGCGTTCGAGATCAAGGCTTTGTTGTGCAAGGCACCCCACAGAACATGAAATCCTGGCCTTGCTGGGGCAGGGAGGGTTCCTGGGGCTGGTACCTGTGGGTTTGCCATCGCAGGGATGGTCAGACACAGCCCTGCTCAGAAGAGTTTAAACAGGCAAGACAAAAATCACATGCAAAGGCAGGAGCAGCTTCTCCTATCAGCCAAAAGCATCTGGTACCTGCTGCTGTAAAGGGCAGGATGAAACTACACCCTGTTTGGGGTTTGCTCCACATGACAGTGCCCAGAGAATACTGGGATGTAAATGGCTTTAGATACAGGCAGAAAAGTCCTCCTGGGACTTTCCTGCACATCCCTTGGGAGCTGCACCTCCTGCCCCCAGGCACATTCAGTGCTCCCACCCTCTGCTGGCACTCAGGTCAGGGCTGCACCATTGCAGAAGGTGGTCCCCCCTCCTCAAGCACAATAAGCACTGCAGGGAACTGGAACTCTCCCTGTGGGCACAGGCAGCACAATCCAGGTTGGAAAAGTTGGATCTAGGGGATGGATTGGGGCCCTGCTCTAATTGCACATCTCCCCTGGAAGCTTCCCCAGCAGTCCCTGCACACAGAGCCCTTCCCTGGGCTCAGCTCTGCCAGGGCTGGGGCTGCAAGAACAGGAAAGAGCCAGGGGCTCTGAAAAAACATTATTTGGGCTTTTTCAGATTAATTGGTGTTAATTGCCTTGGGAGGCTTAAAAATAGCACTGCTAATGGGAACTTGGACACAGGCTGAAGGTGAGGTGTGAGCAGAGGCTCGTCATGGCCACATTAACCCTGACACAGGCTGTTCCCTGCCCAGCAGCCACTGCCAAAAACAGGGACACCCCCTGTCCAGCTGGGAATTGTCTGCCTGCACCTCTAACCCTGACAGCCCCTGAGCTGCCTTCACACTCAGACGGGGGCAGAGGGAACCTTCCTGCTGCCACAGCGGGTTTTATCATGAGAGCTCCAAGAAACGGTGTTTGAACCCTCCTTGTTTCAGGCTCCTTTGATTTATGGATTCACATCCTGCTCCTGACTCCTGCAACCATGGAGGACCCTCAGCCAGCTCCCAGGGAGCCTCAGTTTTCTGCTCCTAGTCCAAGTATAGTGACAAGGACAGCCCAGAAAGACCCCAAAATCTCTGTGATCCTAAATCCAGAGGAGAGAATTGGCATTGGATGGGACCACATCCATTCAAAAGCAGGGGGTTAAGGAACAACCCAGCAGGGTGGTCTCTGGGCAGGATGCCCCAGTGGCAGCTCACAGGGGGTGACTTGGCCTCCCCAAAGCTGGGAAATAACAGGCAAACCCCAGGACAAACAGACAAACCCCAAACTTGCCCCAAGGCTGTGCTGTGTTTGTGTCCTCTGGGGGAGCCTCCAGCTCTGCCCCAGCAGCTGGAAACAGCCACTATCCAAGATAAGGCACAGATAAAACTGGTCTGGTCCTACAGCTCCTGCACTGCCACAGGTCTGTCCTTAAAGGAAACCCAAAATACATAATATTAGGGTGCATTTCCTGTTTTTTTAAACATAATTTAGATAAAGAGAAACACAAGTTCTCAGTACAGAAAAGATTCAACACCAAGCAGATCCACCAAGCAATAGCAGAGCACAGCTGAGCAAGCACAGCCAGACCACGATCCCCTCCCAGCACAGAGATCCCTGTGGATCCATCAGGTGCTCCCTTAACACACCAGATCCCACCAGCCACGGCTGGGAGCTCAGGGACAGTCATGGAAGAAAAGCAAACACAACCCCCAGTCACCAGAGGCCTCTGTGTCATCTGGTGTCATCCCAGCTCCAGGGATTTACATCCAAAGAGAACCTGGACTATGATTTTTCTTTAAGCTCTCTTGGCATGTGCAGTTTAATAAATGCCAGAGGCTGGAACTGTGAACACACAAAGTGCCCCAGGTACAGCAGAGACCTGAGAAATGAATGAAACGTTCCAGGTTTTGAGAGAAATCAAACACTTGGAGCTTTATTGCTCTGGGTCTGGCTTCAATTCATCCCTTTTTTTTTTAGTGCTGTTCTCTTTAAAGTGACAGTTTCTAGGAAATGGTGAACGTAACATCTCTTTTACTGTCTCATTCCACTTGATGGCTGACAGTTTGCCGGGAGAAAAGGTTGTGCAAGGAGGAGAGCAGACCTCAATTATGGCTTTAAAGTGCCAATAACTGAAAACTCAGTTTTCAATGAGTCGAGGCAAGAAAAATGGATTTTGGTAGCTTGGTGAGTCACCTCCAGTCCAGATCACTGGACCAGCAAGTGGCAGACATTCAGTCATAACCCCTAAACAAGGTCTGCTGGGGGTCCTTGGACAACCAGCTCAGGTTTTATCTCCTCCCCAGAGCAGATTTGTGTGGTAAGAGGCTCTTTCTTACAGTTTTCTAGCTCTGATCAGTTATGGATGGAATATGTGCTTTCCTACATTCCCCTGATCCTCATCTCGAGGGATCTGAGAAGCAACCAGACCTTGGGGGTCCTTGGTGTAACCTCTGCAGAGCCAAGGGCTTGGCCACCACCCGGCACATGGCACAGCCAGTGTGTTCTTCTCTCTGTGTGTGGTTGATGCACAGGCACAGGCCTGTCTAAATCCTGCCTCCCATCTCCCTTCCACACAGCGTGGCTTTGATTCACAGCCTGACCTCAGTCTGGGAGGAGGGAAAACAAGGGACAGGAGGAGTGGGGAAACACACTCCCGAAGACGGAGATAAGGAATTCATCTTTATCTCTGGGACTTTAAATACCAAAGCAATCTCATCAAGAAGGAAGGATACTCATCCCTGCAGCCCACGCCACGTGCCCTGCCACCATCAGCCCTGTCCCAGGGAGCACATGGAAGTTTCCTGCATCCTAAGGGGTGATAGGGTCGCGTTTCTACTCAGTCTGAGGAGCCTGGCAGGTAATTCTGGCTTTGACTCTAACTGTGCATGTTAGTCTCCCTCCCAAACCACCTCTGCACGAGAAAAAGGGGCCTGAAGAAGGACTATAAAGCCCTAAGCCTCAGGCAGCAGCTGGTGCAGCCCCAGCCCCAGAGCTGCCCTCGGGAAGGGTCGTGCCTGGGCTCAGTCCCCCGGGCAGGACACTCCTGCAGCAGAGCCCAGCTCTGCCCTGCCTCCCTCTCACTCACACAGGCTCATTGGATAATTACAGAGAAAACCAAGGCAAATCCCAATTTTAGTGCCATTATAAAACAGAGAGGGGGAATTCATTACCTGGCAGCTGTTAATATTTAAGGAAGAAACTGATAATTTGCCTCTGAGGCAGCGAATGCAGCAGAGGCAGAAAACGCGGCTGCCTCCCCCCACCTTCTCCGTGCAGTCACTTTGCAGAGGTTTTTTCTGTCCCCACATTTATTTCCCTGCCTCCCATGCCAGCACCAGAGTCCCAGTGAGGAGCAGCACGTCAGGGCTCTGCCCTGCAAAACTCCTGAGAGCTTTGGCTCTGCTGCCTCTCTGGATTCGGGAGGATGTTTTTTACACCTCTGCTGGCTCGGGCAGCATCTGTGCAACCAGCCCACCTGAGTCAGGGCACAGCAGCTAAAGAAAGGCCCTACAGCTTAACAAAGAGGCTCAAAGAAAGGCAGGTCAGACAATTTCAGATGACTCTCCGGAGACAACCAGATCCCTGGCTGCTTCTCCAGACAGCCCAAATCCCTGGAAGAGCCTCCCAGTACCTGTCAGGCTCGAGCTCTCCAGAAGGTTTTCTGGTGCAGCATGCTGCCTCCAGCTAGGAAATAGCACAGCCTCCCTCCTGGGTCTGCATCTGCCTGGAGCACCTTGGAAGGTCCCACAAGCTGAACAGGAAGATAAATCACTCCAAGAACAAGCCGCGGCTCAGTGTTTACCTGCTCACTTCCAACAGGACTGACACCACCACAGCAGCCTCCAGGTGTCATAGGAACAGGCTTAAATTTAGCAGCAGCTGCCTTCCCTCTCTCCCTGGCTCTGCTTTCTCCCTTCCTCTCCACTCCCCTTGCTCTGGGAGCACGTTTACACCAGAAAGTCTGACCAACACTAATGGCATAATTATACCCCTGCAGTTAAACAAACATCAAGGCTGTGGGACAAAGGAGGGTGTGCTTTGCACTGCCCTCAAGTTGAGGGAGTTCACACATCAGTGAGATGAAGCAGCGACCAACCTGATGTTAAAAGAGAGGGAAGAGGCACAAACACCACAGAGCAGCAAAGGCTGCCTGGTGCAAACCCCACATCCCAGCTCCTGAGGGACTTGAGGAAGCAACAGTTTAACCTTCTCTCAAACAAGACAACCAGAGAAATGACGCTCTGGGGCCAGAAGCCCCCCAAGGCTGATGTATCCTTCCATCCCAGCATCCATCCAGCCCATTCCACAGTGCCCAGGGGAGTCACGGGGGATGGATGGGGACACCTGAGCACTGCCTGGACAACACATGGTTCAGCAGGGACAGGCAGGACCTCCCTGCCACAGCCCCTGAGCCCAGCACTGAACCCTCACACCTGCAGGCCAGGCAGAGGGTCAACCACGAGCATCCTGAAAACCAACAATCCCCCAGTAAATCACGAGACAGAAAACCATCAAGAGAGCTCTGGCAACCTGCCTTTGGGGCGGGGAGGTATGATCTACAAAACTTTCCCTTCTTTTATGGTTGCTTCCCACTGTAATCATAAAAAAGGCCTTATAAAAACATTAGTCCTAGGGAATGTCTGACGATGCAGCTTCAAAATTGTTCAGTGTCTAAATACATCAGCAATCCATCTCTGCAAGTCGTCACTGCAATCAAACACAGCTCCTCTTTCTCTTAACTATAAACGGTCTCTGCTGAGGACAGGGTGGGGGACAGGTTTGGAGAGTTCCCTCGAGCTGGTGCACTCCCTGGGAAGGGGAGAGTCCAGAGGAACTGGACCATTTCTAGAGCACAGATCCCCAAGGAGGGGAGAGGAGTGGGTTTGATCCTCACCTCTCCCCATGGTTTTTGCTCCAGCTGTTGGACCTTGACCCATTAAAGTGCAGCTCTGGCACTTTCTTCTGTGGATCCTCTCCTTCTTCCATAGCAGCTGCTCCCTCAGAGAGGAGGGTGAGGGACACAATCTCTGATATTTTTGAAGTGTTAGAAAAATCCCATCCTTCTAGTAACCTCCTAGTTACCTTCTAGTAACCCCCTAAAACACATCTCTTACCAAGTCAATCCCAAGCAGGAGCATTATGACCTTCTCCACAGTGGAGCAGGGGGGTTAAATTCATGAGCAAGCCTTTGATGTCTGCAAGCTTCATGTTGTACAAAACCTCTGCTTTGATGTTCATTTTAAAAGAGGAAACTCAGAAGGTGTGCACTGCACGAGTCCCAGGGAGGGATTCAGAGGGACTTGGATCTGTCTGTCCACAACTGCAGGCACAGGGACCGAGCTCTAAGGCAGCTCCTTCTGCTCAGGGCTCTGCTGCAACAGAGCAAAAATGTGACCAAACATGTCTCACCCTCACCAGCTTCTCCCAGACCAAACCCACCTTTGTGGAGAACCAGGTACTCACAGCCCTGAGTGTTCCCGTGGGAGCTCCACACCTGACCTCAAAGGTGGACAGGGCCCTGCCCGTGCCCGTCCCCAGACCCAGGCAGTGCTGGTCCTTCCCAGTGGGGAAATCCCCCCACTTCATGGGGCCATGGGAAGGGTAGGGAAGCCCCTCTCTGCCCCACCAGCCACAGGACCCTCCTGTGTGAGCACCAGCAGCACCAGCACAGCAGTGGCAGAAGGTCTGGGGCACAGGGAGGGACCTGCCACGCTCTCCTACCTTATGCAGCACCTGGGCCATGGCTTCTCCTATCCATCCCAGCATCCCCACAGCTTTGCCAGCAGGCTGAGCCCCTCTCTCAGGGCCCGACAGAGCTGCCAGGAGGGACAGGCTCCTCTCCATCCCCCGGCTCACTTCGCCTCCCTGCACTTTTCCCTGCCTGCCCTCCCCTGTCCCGCCCCCTCCCACGGGGAGTTTCCCAGCAGCTCAGTAATTAGCAGCATCATCACCAATGCTAATAACAACCACCACAGCTCCTGCCATCCAAAGCTCAAACAACTTGGCAGCCACCATCACGCCCCTGTAGCCTCCCCGGGGCTGGCAGGGAGGCAGCACACGGAGCTGTTACCCCAGCACACCGAGGGGGAAGGGGGAGGGAAACACGAGGCAGCCCACGGGTGGCAAATCCAGGAGCTCTGACTCAGGCACTGCTCTCCCAGGAACTCCCCATCCCAGCACAAGCCCCTTGGGAAGGAGGTCAGTGGCTGTGCTGACAGCAGGACTCATCCAGAGATTGCATCACTCCACCTGGGAGTCCTGGGATGAGGTTTTTTCCCTGGGAATTCCTGCACACAGCCTGGGTTCCCCTCTGCAGATGGACCGTGGGAGAGCAGCACAGAGGACCACATGTGCAGCCCAAGCTGGTGGGACAGCAGGGATTGTGGCACCCCACAAAAGCACCTTAGATCAACCATCAGAGCTCACCTCGAATTAAGGACTCGCTGTTTACTGATGGATTAATGAGAATTTTTGCTCTGAGCATTCACAAAATGAGGAATCGGGGGGGGGGGGATTCTTGTCTGAACTCCCTGACCTGGAAAAGCTTCTCTCCCATTTGGGAGGGGTCTGCTATGTTCGATTTATTAAAAGTTCCCATGGATGGGAACAGCAGCTTTTCAAAAAACCCACCCAGAACCAGCACCCCTGACAGAGGGGACAACAGCAGGACACAAGGCAATGGGTTGCTTTGCTTTTGGCAAGATAACACTGACTTTAAACATGACAGAGCCAGGCTGGGAGCACCCCACACAACCAAATTCCCCTGCAGTGACCCCGCTGTGTCCCCCAGAAGGTCCCACAGAGACGCCCTGTCACGGCCACTCACCAAACCCCACGGGCACTGCCAAGAGGTCACCAGTGGCTGGCAAGGTCCCACAGGGCCACTTTTAGACACAGCCTAAGGATCCACATCCACACTCCTAAGGAAAGCTTTTTCCTGGCTCTTGATGGAGCGTGGCTTTTGTTTGGTCTCTGGCCGAGTGTCTGAGTTAAAAATACAAGGCTATTTCTGGCAGAAGTGGGGGTTTTTTTCTGCCTTTGTATTGCCTTGTGTGCCCCCATGCTGCTGTCTCCTTTCTGGCTCAGATGAGCTTTGTTTTCCTTCTCAATGATCATGTTTGCACCGGTGAGCAGTAGGAAATGCTTTTCCCATCAGACCATTTCCACGAGCACTGTTGGGAATGAAGAATGAGCTCACGGAAGTCTAAAAAAAAAACCCCAGTTAGTGTGAAAAGATCCTGTCTCCAGTGGTCATAAAACTGAAAATCAGGAATGTCTGTGGTAAAAAGGGATGTGTACACACAGCCATGCACACAGGTAGAGCAGGATATGTTCTCCCCACGATCCACAGACCAGGAACAAAGGACTCAGAGCTAAAAACACTTCCAAGCATCCCCACTCCACAGCCAGGCTTCATCCCAAGCTCTGCAGCTCAGACCCAGCAGGAAAATATTTAATTTCACTTTTCTTAAATGCCAAGAAAAAAATAGGCCTATCTTTTCTGGCTTGGATTTATTCCATCTGGAATCACTGCATAATCAGGGCTGTGATAGTGTGTTACAGACTCAGTATAAAGCAAAAGCCTAAATACTTCCAAGCACCATGAGATCATTGATCTTCCCTGTTACTCTTCGTATCTCCTGGCAACAAGCTGAGGACTTGGGGCTCCTCACTTGAGATCACAGAGTTCAGATATCTCCAAGCCCCCTCCCACGACCCAGAAGCATGCCATGGTTGTGGGTGTGATCCCTGTCTCCAGGACCCAGCACAAAACCAACACAGCTGCAGGAAACCTCCCCGGTATTTGTGTTTGTTCTGTGTCACAACAAACATCAACACAATCGGAAGGTAACAGCCCACAAACAGCTCAGTTGTCAGGCTGAAGACATCAAAAAGGCACCTGGAAAGCTCTTCAGGGCATGGATCCCCATCATCATCTGGGGAGACAAGCACAGATTGAATCAGAGCTCCCCAACAAGTCACTGACCCCAGACACTGGGGCAGCTCCTGCCCCTGAGGAAATGTGCTCCTCCTCCACTGCTTCCAAAGAGAAGCTCCTGGACAATGATTTCTATCATCTCTGCCTAATGACTGATCAGTTCTAACAGACCACTCTGCACATTGACCACCGGTGTGAGCAGGAGATGAGGGGAAACAACACCTACGGTCCCACATTTGGCAACAGCAACCAGCACTTTTGGCTGCTCATCAAAGACCTGAGAAAGGCTCTGAATCTTGAAGGCAACAAGCCCACTCCTCATGAGCCCCAGGACGCTGATAAATCAAGTTCAACAAAGCAAGGGATCCAAACTGCTGTGTTTTCCTGGAATTTGAGGCATCACATCCCTGACAGCCCCAGGAAAGCTCAGGTCCAAACTCTTGTCCCTCAAGAGGAGGTTCCAAACATCACAACTAAACACCAGTCTCTCATAAACCAGCTTGGGATGGAGGTTGGTGCCACTGCTCTGTTAAATGGTCAGTAATTCTGAGGCTCAAAAGAGGCAAAATGATTTGCCCAAGTTTCCCAAATTGCCAACAGCAGAGCTACACACGGGCTCTGTTTTCCAGCCAAAAGGCCACCCCTGCACCATGTTAGAGGTGAAGAACATTCTCTCTAAGAAACTCCCAAATCAGCACTAAAATAAAAAATGTATAAAAATCATCTTCCTACCGACTGTGACACCTGGACTCGGACTTCCCCAGCATCCAAGGGTGATGCACTTGGCCCCTGGCACTTCCTCTCCGAACTGGATTGGTGTTCCCGGTATTTCCTCGTCCTCGCAGGTAGCGACAGGAACTCTTTTCCCGAGATCTTCAGGTCTCCCACATGGTGGCTGTCCCCATTCTGGTCCTTGGGAAAGCAAGAAACAGCCATTGCACCACTTGTCTGTCTCAGGTTTACAGGGAGATCTGCTGGCACGTATCCACGGAACAGGAGACACGGGAGCACGAAGTGACTGTGGAGTTTGGAGGGTGGGAGTGCCACTCACCACCTGCAGGGCTCAACCAGGACACTTGGTCTGTCCCTGCAGTGGGTGATTTTAATGAGTGGAGAGGAAGCATCACTCAAACAACACACAGGAGTCAACTCCTCCACACAGGGAGAGGCAGCATCCTCTTAAAACCCCCAGGTATGCAGGTAGGAGCAGGGCTGGTTTATTTATGGGCACAGGGAATGATGGATGACAGGTGCAGAAACACAAGAGTGACTCCTGCCAACTGCACTCCTAAAAACCTCCTTTAAACAGAGTGGCAAGCTCATCCTGCCCAGGATACCAACCTCTTGGCACAAGTCCCTCCACTGGCTGTATTTCCACTCGTTCCCAGTGCCCAGCCCTGCAGCAGCCTAGGCTGTGCCATGGATAACCCGACCAGGCCCCAGGGAAGGATGCTCCACAGCATCTTCCACCTCTAGGATTTGGCTCCCAGCACAGACAGAGCATTGCCTGCCTCAGAGTCTCCCACTGTCTACAGCAAGAAGGAAACCACTGGATAAGGGCCCTAAAAGGCAGATGAACATGGATGGTTGGAGTCCCATCCAGCTCTTTGCCAACCCTCACACCACCAGAAGGATGAGGGGACAGCAGGGTAATGTAAGTACAGCACAAGGGCCACGAGCAGTCTCACTCCTGCCCTCTCTGCTCCCTTAAATGCTTGTGCTCAGTGCTCCCACAGACATAAATACAGGATTATCACCCCCAGGTAACGTGTGGGGAAATGGAGGTGGCAGAGACTGCAAACAGGAATGGTGAGAACAAGTAAGGAGAGATTCATTTCCCTGGATGCTATTAATGGGACCAGTGCAGCCAGGCCGGTGTCCACAGCTTGAAGAGCAGCCACAAGAATATATTTCAGAACTAGAAACTGCCTTACAATGCTTTAGTTGGAGCCCTCAGACTGCTCGGTGCATGACAGCCAGAAGAGATGACTCAATTATGGCACGTAAGCACCTTCAGGGTGAAACCCAGCAGGTGATAAAGAGATTTTAGTCTGGTACAGAGAGGAATAAACAAGAACCAAAGGCTGGGAGCTACTAAAGCCAGAGAAGCTCAAACCAAGGAAAAGGGCACAGGATGGAAAAACCAGGATGAGCAGGAAGGAGGATTCCTGCAATCTGCTGGGGCCCTCAGAACCAACGTGGGTATTCCCTGGCAGGCACACACTGCCCTGACACATGACTCTGTGCAGGGGCACTGGACAGGAGCTCCTGACCTGCTGACTTTGAAGGCTGCCTCTGGCAGAGCTGGTGAGCAGAAGGTGAGACAATACTGAGGGGATGCTGCAGAGATCACAGTTCACTGGTTTGCACCTTACAGTCTTATCACTCCCACCACAGCGAGCTCAAAGCAAACAAGCCTCTCCCACGGCTGTAATCCCCTTTCCTCATGAGCACAGCAGCAGAGAGGAAGGGGAACTGCATCCAAAACACTGTCTCGAGTAGAGGTGAACTCACACACACCCCACAGGACCACTGCAGGGGGAACAGGAGTACTCACACCTGACTCCACAGCTCCTGCTTACTCCAACCTCCCCATGAAACCCCTGAAATCCATGACCCTGCCTGAGCTATTGAATGAGGTTCAGCTTTCACAGCAAAGAGCAGGAAACCAACAGCATTAACAGCATCAGCAGCAAGTCACACACCAGCAAAGCCCCCCAGGCAGCCCTCTGGGCTGTGCTGCTCCGATGAGGACACAAGATCCAATGTCCCCTGACATCGGACATCGCTGTCCCTGCCATCGACACCCCAGGGATGGAGTCACACTGGTGAGAGCAGGGGCCAAAATGGCCAAGGGGCAGCTGAGAGAATTGATAAAAACACATCAGGGCACATGGAATTTATTTCCCAAAGACAGTCAATTCAGGGAGGAGCTTTTGTCTGGCGTTCCCAGCGCTTACGGGGATGTTCAGGCTCCCAAATGGTTTCTCAAGCCTGAGGTTGTTTCCCATTGACCATTTACACCCACCTGCAGTTTGGATGAGCTTTTCCTCTCTGTGACAGTTCTGTAAAGGGGAAATTCTCTCTGGGATGCTCAGGAGAGCTGTGCCTGGAAAGCACTGGATGAATGTAAATTATTTGTGCCAAAGACATTCCAAAAAGGCAGAGCGTGGCTGCCTGCCTGGCCACCTCCTCTGGGAACAGGCATGACTGAGCCCCACAGCAGCACCAGTGCCTGCTGCTGGGCACACAGAGCATCCTCAGCAGGATTTTCTGAGAGACTTAAATGCTCCCTGTAGCTGGAAAGGCTCAGTGCCTCCCAGCTGGCTGCAGAAACAGCTCTTGCCCTGGGGACACGGAGAAAACGCTGATCTGCTGAGATCTGACATTGCCAGCAGCGAAGTGGAGCAGAGGCAACCCTTGGAGCCCCTGGAACAGAACCCTCCTGCAACGCTCCAGCTCCTGTATCTGCCCTCTCTGTCACTCCACTGGGGTGACAAGGCACCAGGATCTGCCACCAGCCCCCGCAGGGGCTAAACCGCTCACGATGATCCTTCCAATAAAGGGCTGCTTTTTCAAAAAAGCACAGAAGTGGCTTTTCAGCTTTGAGTGTTAAGTGCCTTTTTAGTTAGACCAGCTGTTCCTCTCCTCCAAGCTCTCTAGAAACCCTCTTTGGTTAATCCCATTGACTCCAGTGATATCTGCTAATTGCATATTTCCCTGCAAATGAAGCCAGTCAACAAACCAGTTGGAATCTGTGTACAGATTCCTACTGACACTTAATCTTTGAGGCCAGACATCTTTGCTTACCTTTTCAGAAGGGAACTTGAGGAGGTCTAAGCTGTCCATGCTGTTCCTTTGGAGTCTCTTTGGCCTGGCTCCTGCAAAACAATGCACTCTCACATCAGGGGGGTGTCACTCACCCACGGCACCAACGTCACACAGAGAAAACTCAAACCACGGCAGATCCTCTGCTCTGGTTCACTGCAAAGCCAAAGGGATGAGATGTTGCAGCTGTGCTGGCCTTGAGATTCAAATGGGGGTGTTTTCTTCATTGTTTTGGGTCTTTTTTCAAAGCACTATCCCAGCACAGTCAGCACAAGCTGTGTGAGGCCTTCACCACTGAACCAGCACCCAGATCACACCATGACCCTGATCTCAAATGGGGTCTCTGGAATTCAGGAGTTACAAACCCTGCTCTAAACCACAAAAGTCATGGGACTGGCATTGAGAAAAAACATAACAAAAACAAAGTTTAATAATACATCTGCGGATTTGCTGCTTTATCTTCATGTTTTTAACTCAAAGAATGTTTCTGGGACTCAACTTTGAGCTTTTCTCTACAGACACAACGGCTGGAAAATTAAGTAAAGGAGCAAATATTTTCTAACTATTATAGGCCCAACCTTAAGGGGAGCGAAACCTTGCCTTGAACCTGATAGAGAAATCAAAATTTTGCAGCATTCATATTTATTTGAGATTTCATGAAATTCATTTTAACATACTATTCCAACAACAACAGAGTGGGTGAAACACAGTTCAGCTCTGACTCCTGATTTCGATCTCTTTGCCTCCACAGATTCTCTCCAACCTGCTTCCAGCTGCCCTTTCCTTACAAAATGGCCCTGGGATGCCTCCACCACACCTGGGAAAGCTCCTGCCTTTCCACTCTCCTGCTCCCCTTCCCTGATCTTTCCCGAAGGCTCAGTTTAGCTGATTCCCACGTGACATCCCACACCAGCAACACCAGTGCAGGGCAGAAGCCAAAGCTCTCTGTTCAAGGTCCCATGACAACTTCCAGGCTTCAGGGGAAATCCTGGGGGAGGGGAAACCACAGAGCTTTGTGTGGTTCCTGCAACAGCAAACTCACCAAACCCGACCATTCCCCAGCTTCCCACCACCACCACCAGCACCACTGTCTGTCAGAGCAGCCCCCACAGACCCTGTCTGAGCCCAGGGTGCCATGGAGCTGCTCCATGGACAGACTTAACAGAGAAGAGGCACAAAATTCATAAATCAAGACTGACTGTGAGCAGAATGTGGGGATTAAATGACAAAAGCCCCCAGGTAGCAGAGATTCCTGCAGGAACACACATCCAGCTCAGCCAGGGCTCCAGATGCCACCACAGCTGTATCTAAACTGCACCAACTCCAAGGACACCACTGCTTTTGAAAGTTCATGAGCTTCATGAGATATGAAACAAGCTCAGACCAGCTGGGACTTCACCAGGGGTCGTGCAGACACATCACAGCTTGGCTATAAGTGACCTGAAGTTAATGTCTCTGCCCCTCACCACCCTGAAGTGATTTCTTCTTGCAGCCATAAAGACTCAAAATCAGCAAAATATTTCCGTGTGTTTCTGCCTCTCTGCTCCAAAAAGCACATCAGCACCAGCTTCTTTCTGAGGTGACTCATTGCCAGGCTTTGAGTTCAGAGGGACTGACATCAGGGCTGGCGAGGAGGTGCAGAACAGATATTGATGTGAATACACAGGAGAGCGCAGAACACACGGAATGATGAGCAGTGTCATTTCTATCAAACTTTACCCTCCTCCCCAATCCAAAGCCAGTTGCTCAACTGGCAGCAGCTCAGAACATTTAGGTTGGAAAAACCCTCTAAGATCAAGTTCAACCTGTGCCTGATGCCCACCTTGTCCCCCAGCCCAGAGCACTGAGTGCCACGTCCAGTCATTCCTTGGACACCTCCAGAGATGGGGACTCCACCACCTGCCTGGGCAGCCCCTTCCAATGCCTGAGCACCCTTTCCATGAAGAAAGCTCCCTGTGAGGCAGCAGGGCAGCTGCCAAAGGGGTGAAGGGCTTCTGGCTGCTGCCACGTTGATCAGGCAGGAGCTCAGTGAGGGGAAAGGCAGAGGTGGGTTGTTCCCAGTGGCTCCCACTTACACACCACGACATTCTGGACACTGCTGTTGCTGCTCACGGCTCTCAGAACAACCCACTGCCCCACCTGTGGAGCAGCAAGGTGGGTCTGGAATGAAAGTCACCCCCAAACACCTGATCAGAGGCACGTTTGGGTCTCAGAGCGATGCCCAGGAGGCCAGACCAGCCCCCCGGGAGCAAACGTGCGTCACAGCTTTTAACAGCCACTTCCAGGAAAGCAAGAAAGCAGCAAAGTGTGTCCCATTAGATAAACACACATCATTTCCAGCCCTCTAAAGAGTCATTAATTACACACCTCCGTCCTCAGGTGCTTTTGTGCCTTTCCAACAGCTCTGAACCGCTGGCCAGCAGCCATTAATCTCCGAGCTGAGGAAACCTGCCCTCCCCGTTGTTAATTTAATAAAGAGTCAGCTGAGACTCCCCCAGCAGAACAACCTGTCTTTTTCACTTGTTTGGATGCTGGTGTCTCTCTTCTACCCTGTGGGGTTTACACACAGTCAAGCCAAGAGAAGAAGAAGTCTGGAGTCACAAACAACTCCAGAGCCACCCAACTTGGCTGTTCCTTCCAGGAGAAAACCCAACCAGTGCTGGGGCTGAATGTCATCCCCCCTCACTGTGAGCTGAGGAGCAGCATTAAAACAAGCAGCAGGAGGGAAGAAGAGGGTACCTGTCCCTCAGGGCCACTAGAAATTGGATCAACACAGGCAGTTTCTCCCCTTTACTCCACACAGGAGAGCAGAGAGGTTTCCATACTCACAAGCGCCCCGTGACAGGAGTCCCGTTAACTTTCTGTCTCCAACCAGGACATTCCCTCAGATGGCTCCAGGAGTAACTTTCAGCCTCCTCCCAGCTGTTTTTCCCAGCAATACCTGCTGCACCACTCAATATTCAGCAGAAGCTGAACTCTGCCTCTTTCTCCCCAGTGCCGACCACCAGCAGCCGTGGATGTGAAGGACTGAGCAGCTGAAAACTCGGGTCTGTTCCTCTGGAAGGTTTTTTCCTGTCTCTCCAGCATTTATTGGCATGTTTACCAAGGCTGCTGCAGAGTAACGGAAAACCTCAGGGGCATTTCTAAATGCTCTCTCTGTCTCGAAGGTTTGCTGAGGTCTCTAACAGAGCAAGCTGAAACCTTCTTGTGAACATCAGCTGAGCAACACTCCTGACTGGCTGCATTCATGCCCTGTTTTCCTGCAGCTCCTTGGATGTTGTTCCTTTCACCGCTCAGGGGTGTTGTTTCTTTTTTAAATATTTTTTTTCAAAATCTCTTCCTCCCCCACCCATGATCTCAGCATCACCAGGAACCAAGGGGATTTTTTTTTTAACTTTCTGCTTTTGCAATTTGGTTCCTGAGGTGAGTTTAACGGTTTTCACGTTCCTGTATTTGAAAAACTGATGAAGGAGCCGCCTCCCTCCTTGGAAGGGAGCAACAGACTCCAGGGAGGGGGAAGTTCACTGCAACAGAGCAGAGGGTGATGCTCGTGTGTTTGCCTGCGTGCAGGAGACATCCTGGCTTCCCTCACATCCTCCCATCTCACAAATGCTATGTGTTCTCCTATCTTTGGGACACTAACCCAACATATCCAGGCCAGATACCCACCCAGATCCATCTTTCTTCCCCACCTGCAGAGATGGGGATGGCCTCTCTGCACATCCTTGTGCTACCTGTGATGAGCTGGATACAGGAACCTCTACCTGCAGTCAGGAGTTTGGGACTGAATCCTCCCTGATCTCCCTGGGCTTCCTAAGCTCCTCAGTGTAGAGCTACATGGACCCTGTATTCCTGATGGAGAGGCTAAACCAGAACACTGCCATGGTGACACAGCAGGCACAGCACCTTCCTCCCATTTTTCTCCTATCCTTGGAATCTGCCACCAGCTCCACACTGTCTGGGAGGGCAGGATCACTATGGTCTCCAGAAGGAAGAGCTCTATTCCTGTACCAGGACAGGCAAGTCCTCGGTTTTCAGGGTGCAATTAGAGAAGAAATCACAATATCAATATCCTGAGCTGGAGGAGGCCCACAGGGATCAAAGTCCAACTCCTGGATGCTCACGTGGCAAAAATTCTCCAGCAGTACTTCACTACAAAGTGAGATGCAGCCACAGAAAACACAAGGAAGTTTTATCAGAGGTCGGTGATGGGATCATCCCGTGGGAATGTGCGGTAGGACAAAGCTGGGCACACAGTGCAGGCAGAGTTTTGCTCCTCCATGGACAGTCTCCATATCCAACGGGCGCTCCCGAGATTTCAGCTGACAAGATCGAGCAGAACATGTGTAGCAGCGACTCAGGGAGCCCTGCCAGGAGCTCTCATCAAGTTGACATGTGCTTTGATAACTCCAAGGCTCTCCCCCATCTCCAGCAGCTCCGAGAGCTGCCTACTCCCTCCCGGATGGAGGGGAAGCGAGGCCCCCCCCGCCACGGATCGAGCGACAGTTCTATTTGCAGGCCAGGAACACGCTGTACCCCTCGGGGTGGCTGCACCACAGGAAGCACGATTAAACCTGACAGGGGACCCCATGGAAGACCAACAGGGAAAGGTTGTACAGCCAAATCAGCCCCCCGCTGCCTCCAGTGCGCCCGAGTGAGCCACACACACAGCTCAGTGGTTACCCCACAGAGCACAGGCTTTGCACCCCCCAAAGACCACAAATCTGGCATAAGCTCCTGCTGTATTTTCATGAAAAGGTCATTTCTCTCTGTATCTGTATTAACCAAGATACTGACTTGTCTTTGAGGTGAGTTCTTCCAGCCCTGGATGATGCCTCCCCCGGTTTGTACAGACCCAAACCTTGATTCCGGCAGACAACTCTAAATATTGTTCAATATAATCAAATCAGACCAGCCAGCCAGTTGTTTGGGGTGGAATACTGGTCTGGAAACCCTCCCAAGCTCAGGAGTGACAGTGGAGATACGGTCCAGCGATCCCAGTGCTCGCGGAGCATCTCAAATCACACGCTGCTGACATCTAATCAGGGGAGCTCTGTCAAGCTCCTGCTCCATTATTACAGCAAAGCTCTTAAAGAGGAAAGGGGGAGGGGGGAATCAAGCACAGCAGCAAGCAAAAAATAAGGAAAAAAAAAATCAGCCTCCAGTAGGACAAGCATCTCATTTAAGGCTTTAATTAGTCTTCAAACACATAATGGGTTCTGGCACTATAAATCCACTTGACCTCTATTATTGTCAGCACTCGCCTGATAAATGGTGGCATTTGTTTTCCCAGTTGTTACTGGGATAGAACAATACTTTTCTCTAAATAGAGAAAGCAAATAATATCAGTTATTTACGATGACTGTGCCATAAAATGCTGGCGCCAAGCTGCTGTGTGCCCGTCCCGAGAAGGACCATCTGCTTACCCCCCATCCTGCAGTCAGGAAAGGAGCAGGGAATCCCAACAGCCCTTCCATGAGGATACAGCCAGAGGGCACAGTGGAAATAACCCTATCAGTTATTTGAGGTGTTTTCTGGCTACATAGTCCAGACAAAAGCCAAGAGTCAGAGCTTACAACAGAAAGGAGAGTCCACGTGAAAATAAAGGGGAAGCTGTGGGGAGGTTGTTTTCAACATCATGTCACATCATTCCTCAGGAACACTCTGGGCCCATGCAAGCTCCTCCATCAGCTGTCCATGGCAGAACTGGGAGCCACAAGGCCAGGAATGATCCATCTGTTGCTGGGAAGATCAGGCTCCAGCACGTTTGCTCTGACGAGCTGAACCCGTCGGCACACGGAGCACAAGCTGAGCAAACACCAACCTCCCAGACAGACCCTGAGCTCTGCAAAAACCTGCTCCAGAATAAGAATCTTGCAGTTTTTTTTCCCCCGTGGCAAAACTGTTCCTTTAAAAAAGCTACATACAGTATGTGGTAACAAAGAGAAGCTCCTTTTGAATCAAAATGCTCGTCTGGCTGACTTGGCAGAAGATGCTCTGTGTACGTGTCACCCGGGTTCTGCATCTCCAGAATCCAGTCTGACAGCTGAGGAACTGGCTGAAAATAACTGAAATAACAGCAATACTGCACATCTACACGGCATCCAGGAGCCCTGGGGCGTTTGCTGACTGCACTCAGGGTGAGCAGCCATCCCAGAGGCTTCTCAGGTGGGGACAGGGAATAAGGAGACGCTCTGGAGCCTTCACATTCACATGGAGGAGATAAGGCTTGGAGCAAGAGTCCTCCTTGGGGATAAAGATGGCACAAGGGAGATATTTATTTTTTTCTTATTTCCTATTTATTTCCCCCAGTGGAAGCAAACCCAGGGTAGGAAAGCTGCAATCTTTGAGTACAAGGTGATGCCTTACAACACTAAGTCCCGTGATGTTGGGCACATCTTTGATTTCAGTTTTCCAAAGGTGCAGTGGGCATTGGCTTATCTCTAACCACGGCAGGAATAAGGCCTATTTGCAAACAAAGCATTGGTAATTTGGGTCAAAGAATGAAGTATTTTGGGGTGTATTTGCAGAAAACACAGAGCACCCAATCATGCAACACCTCACCCTCAAATCCGAGCCTGGGAGCTTGTGGGAAGCTCGAGCCATGTCAGGCACAGCCTCCTCTAACCCCAGGCAATCGTCTGCTTAATTGATTAACAGCTGTGGGGACAGGAGGATCTTTTGGGAGATAAGATGAAGTGGGTGGAGCAGGCTGGGAGGAGACATGTAACCCCAGGGCTAACTCAGGAGCAGTGTGATAGATTTGGCAGGAGCACCTGGCTCTCTTCTGAGGGCAGGATTTTCTCTGCCAGGATTCAGCAGAGTCTCATGACCTCCCATCTTCCATTATCAGCTTGTGTCGAACAAGCAGAGATCAAAAAGAAACCGAGTTTGAGCAAGAGAGTGACAGTAATTAACAGGGGCAACATCTCCAGCAGCCAGACGGGCCCAAGGACACACTGTGTCCTCCAGACTGACTCAGGGAGGGCAGAGAAACAGCGACCATGTGTCAGCTTTGCAGCCAAACACCCCCAGCAAAATCCTCTAAAAAGAGGGGGAATGCACTTGATCCCTCCTCCTGGATGCTGTTGGGATCAGTCTCCAGCTCCCACCAGCCAGGCACTTCCCAGCTATCGGAACACGGCTGCCCACGCTGGGCTGGGAATCCATGAGCTCTGTCCCTACAAGCTGCCAGGTGTTTTTGTAAGCAAAGGTCAGTTGTCTGAGTGCTTTTCCCTGCCAAGTGAGGGAGGATGGTTCCTGAGGTAAGTCAAGAGATCACTGTGATTCATATCGAGGGTCTGGCCTTGCCTTGCTCAGTGAAGTCCCAAAGCAGACCATGGTCATCCATACAAAAACCTTTAAGAGAGAAAAAGTAATTCTAACTTGGCAAGAAAAAGAACTTGCTTCTTCTCCTTTCTTCCTCTGTGCTGCATAAAAAAATACATCAAGCAGAGGCATCTTGTTCCTGATGGCAAGACTGTCCTGCTGGACAAAAGAGCATCATAACCATTGGCATTTCCTACACACCAGGTACCAAAGGAAACTGTCTGTGGAAAGTGCCTTTGGGAACCAGACAGCACACACCAGAGCTGGGATGGCTGCTGGAGTCTGGAACAGCAGCCAAAGGGAACTTCAGGCTTCCCAGAACTGATAATTTCCAAAAAGTTCTCTCTCCCCACAACAAGAGATCCCTTGATTTAATGGATGGCTTTGCCAAAAGCCACGTTGTGCCTTCTCTGCCACAGGCTTCAAGAACTGGCCTCTGCCTCATCCTCCCTTCCAGCACTTGCTGTCTCCCCTGGCATCAAGATCAAACAAACACCTGAGTTTCACTGGCACAATGTCTTCTCTTCAGGTCCTGGAGCATTTCCTCTGCTGTGAGCCAAGAACTCCTGCTGTATTTTACATGGATGCAGGGAAGGAGGCTCATATACACAGCAAGATGAAGGAAGAACATTAAATATTTCTTAACACTTTGAAAAGGTTATTTTGGAACTTCCTAAAGCCAATACTGGGGCAGTCTGAAGTGAGTGCTGAATTGCTCAGTTTAAATCCAAATGACTCAGAGGTTCATCCCCCCCATCAGCGCTGCTGGAATGATTTAACAGCTGTAACAGCAGAGGTTACTCAGATTTAGAAAAAACTCATTATGAAGATAATGAAGAGGCATCCTTCAGAAGTCCTAAATTTCCACTCCACGGAAGCAGCATTCCCACCACAGACACAGGTCTTTTGGACCCCTTCCTGCAGGCACATGGGAACATTTGCTCCAGCTCTTCTCTGTCAGAGCCCAATAAAGCAACCAGACCACCTTGCATCCTTGCCTTCCACTTGGCCAAAAGCTTGTCAACACCCTCATCCATCAAACCCCTGCGTAAGCAGGTCCAATTAACCAGCACGGCCTCGGGCTTTCATTTTCAGAATGAAAAAAGGCTGAGCTGCAGCCCATCAGCTCCTGGGGAAAAAAAAAAAAAAATCAAATGGAGTTGAGGATATTTAATTTTAAGCAATTTGAATTGCTATCCTCACTCAGTGTGACTGGTAGGGACGGGGCAGGTTCCATGCTGAAGCCGTTAGGGATGTGACCCCGCACTCATCTGCTCAGAGGAAGCCAAATGCTTCCTAGACAGTGAAATCACAGCCTGAGGGAGCAGGGCTGTCCCACTGTCAGCAAGATGCTGGTCTCAGACAGCCACATCTCTCGGCTGACAGTCAGTTTTCCGCAGGAGGGTTGAGCAAAACATGGAGGAGGAACATCCCTGTCCCTGGGCAGCATCCCAGCCCCAGGCACGGGCTGGCAGGGGGTACAGCACCACCCCTCCCTGCCTGCGTCAGCACAGGGATGGTCAATCTGCCTGTTTCATCCCTAAACACCTCTTAGGTACTTCAAAGACATTTAAAGCAAGCAAACAAACAAAAACAAACAGGCTGGAAAACATAAAAGCAGATTTCTTCTCCCTCAGTCTGATTGATCCGAGGGTTCAAAGATTCCTGTGAAGAGGCAAACCCAAAACTGCATCGAGGATGCAAAGCCCCACAATCAAAGCCCCGCAGAGCTGATCACTGCTGAGGAAGGAGTGGGATTTCATGCCCACCTGGGCTCAGCTGCCACTGCAGAACACAACCTGAAATGCATCTGCCTCACGCAGGGGTGAGAGCACCCAGCACGGAGCCTCCTGAGCACCAAACCAGCAGAGCAGCCTCCTGCAGAAGATGAGCAGAGGGTGGGGGAAGTCAGGCTGAGTCCTTCTCTGCCCTCAGAGCTGTTGGGCACGGCGGGGCAGAGGTATTTGTGTACTGCAAACAGCACAGAAACCGTGCCAGGAGCCAGCTCACAGCACTCGGGAAGCATCCACATGCCAACGCCTCCTGGAACACCTGCATCCCTCCCCACCTACACCCAGCTGCCAGGAGAGGTGTTGCTTGGTGTCTCCTGACACTGCTGCTGCCAGCAGAGATGATGGCTGAGGCTGACGTGCTGCTGAAAGCAAAAGAAAAGCAGCCCAGAGTGAGTTTTTGCTTTGGAGGGGCACCAGGGCTGGCCTGGGCTCCTCCCTGCCCTCTGCCAGCGCCTGCAGCCCTGGGGGGTGAGTGATCCCTGTTCCTGTGCTCCCCTCCCAGCTGGTGCCAGCACCCAAAGGGGACAGCTGGCACCGGGGAAGTGAAGAGGGCAATGCTGCAACGTGCACCAGAGATTTACCCACCCAGGGCCAGCCCAGCAGGCACTGCCTCCAGGCTGGGACTGGGAAGGGCTCAGCTCTGTGCTCCTGGATCTCCTGTGACCCACAGAGCCCTGGGCACAGCTGACCCACAGCCTCAGCCCAGCCCAAGTGACCTGGAAAAGGGCAGCCAGGGAGGGGGACATCAGGGCTATCCTGGGAATAGGGCTGGCTGTTTGCACCCCAGGACATCTCCCAGCACTCCTTGTCCTGGTTGCCTTCACCCTACAAAACAACTCCCCTGTGGCCAGAGCAATGCCCCTCACTTCTCTCCCAAAGGCAAAGCCAACCACTACTCAATTCTTAACCTGCAGTGTGTGAAAGAGGACAAGACCATTTTTCAGGGCCACATTTTTGGTTGTTTGCAGAAACAAACCCAACCTCTATTTATTTACTTCATGGTTCAGCTACTCTCCAGCTTCCTTCAGTTTGTTGCTTTAAGCTCTCTGTGTTTGCGTTTCTCAACAAGGTCGTTCCTTTCACAAGACTTCTGCAGCACTGCCCCACTCCCCTGGCCTCCAGCTTTGTCTTCTGACGTCCAAATACGCTCAGAATATTAATTAAAATCACAAAGTGTTCAGCAAGAGGAGCCAAAACAGCAGAAGAAAACATCAGACACTCCTTCCACCCTCAGGCCCCCCGTGAAGGGCAATGCCCAAGACCCAGAAGCAGATGTAACCTGGGAAGGACATCACAGTGATGGTCTGGCTCAGGCTTTCCCAGCCTTTACTCTACCTGCTTGATGAAATTAATGTGTTTTATAACAGGCCTGCCTTATCAGACAATTTTAGCATCCTTAGGAATATGCAGCTCTTTTATAACCTTAAGCAGGGAAAAGAACCTGAAGGGGGAAAAAAAAATGTAAAGCTCTCCTGACCATGAGATTTGTCGACATCAAAAGGCATGGCTGGTTCAGAAGTCAACTTGAATCTCGACTCTCTCACCTGCTTCCTATTACAGAACCAGATGTTCCTCTTGCTGTAAATTGCTGCTATTAATAATATAAATAATTACACTTTTCTAATCATTTAATAGGTGCACAGGACGGTACCAAAATTTCTGGCAGGCATCAAATGCCTCTCCCCTCTCTTAAGGGCTCAGACACACTGGTGGCCTCTCATCCTCCACATGATTTCAGAGTAAGAGAGCTGAAGCCAGGACAAAAGCTAAGAGAGCCAGGCTCCTCTCCATGGGCTGTGCTGCACACCCATCCTCTCTCCAAAACTCCATGTGACAGGGACAGCACTTTTCCCACCTGAGATGTGCCTGTAAAAGCACCCAGTGCTTAGCCAGGTGTAGTTCCCACACTCCCTTCCTGTGGCAGGATGGTGCTGCACAGCCCCAGCCCACAAACACAGGGGTAGGGCTGGTTTTCACCTCCCCAGCAGGTTCCCAGGACCCGGCGAGGGGAAGCCCTGCTCTGCCAGACCCCTCCCTCTCTCTCCCCTGCAAGCCCCAGTCATTTACTGCTTTTCCTCCCAAGAACACTTTGTCCTTCTGTTGACAAACGGCCTCAGCCTTGGGAATGTGAGCAGCAGCACCACAGATTAACGAGGTCACTGCAACCTCCAGAACTCTGCCTGCAGCTGCTCAGCCCCTTTCCCATCCTCCAGCGATCTCACACAGACCTGCACGGCTCTGCCTCAGCCTGAGGAGAGGAACATCCCTGCTGGCTCCAGATGTCAGCACAGCACATCTGGATCACTGGAGCCACACTCTGGCTCTGCCTTGCCCTGCCTGGGGTAAAGCCCAGTGACTGACCAGGAAAAACCCCAACCCTTCAGTGCCACCCACACTGAGTCTCCTGTTGGGAGATGTGGGTGGTGGGGCTGTGTCACAGGGGACACTGCCACACACCAGGCTCAGCTCTCCCCATGAAGGGCTCTGTTTAGACCAAGACCCTCACAGTGCACTGTCCTCACACTGGGACACCAGGCCAGTCCACAGCAGGTGACATCCAAGCCCAGAGCCAACGGGGAGCGTGTTATGAGAGCAGAGACCCCCTTGCTCTATTTTTTCCAGCTAAGAAAAGGCTGTGCACTCCTGGCTGTGCAATACAGTCAGAGCTGCAGAGCCCCTCTCCCAGATGAACCTGGCTGGACCCTTTCCACCACAGCTCTTCCACATAACATGCTCACAAGCCCCACCCAAACACGTCTCAGCACCCAGTGCTCTCATGCCCACACAGTCCTTGGCACTGCCCTCCTCCTGCACTCCCAGCCCAAGGGACCTGGCACCCCATCAGCCCAATTCCACCACACTTCCCTCTGACCAACATCAAGGTTCATTTCCTGTTCCCCTTTCACAACCAAGTAACTTGCCAAAAGGGAAGCCCCCAAGGAGATGTCAGGAATGAGAGGAAGGCTCCGGCTAATGCGTTTTCCAGGAGTTACAAGGATGAACTAACGTGCAAAAGGAGGCTGGGACAGCTGTTGTGGCCCCCACGGCCTTTGAGGCAACAGCACAGCTCCAATGGGGCATGGCAGGACACACACTGGCTCCCTCACCATGTTTGATTTCCCAGAAAAAGCTTCAGCACTGACGTGGCCAGCGACACCTTTGAGATCGATACCGAGAGCAAACACACACAGCCAGCCTTTCCCTCCCAGAGCCTGAGCCCAAGCATCACCCTCTCCACGTCAGTTCTACCACCAGGAAAGGGAACAGTCCGCCTGGGAAAGCGTGTCTGTGCTAACAAGGTCATATTTAATCAGCCAGCACCTCCTGGGACGTGGCTGGGGCTGTGTGAATTAACAAGTCTGCCCGCAGCACAGAGCAGCCAGCTGGCAGTGCCCGTGCCAGGCACCCACCAGGGTCTGCAGTGGGCACTTCCAGGACATTCCTTGAGCTGGGGACACACAGCAACAGAGGCAGAATGACCCAGTGTCCAGTGCCTTCTGTCTGCCGTGACCACATCTTGCCACTTTCTTGTCTCCAGGTTCAGCATCACTGCAGGTGCCCCAAGGGTGAGATGTCACCCAGTGGACTGATGCTCCCAACCTGCCTTCAGCCCCTGCCCTAGGCTTCTTCTTGGGTGCTAATCAGAACAAGAGCAGCCAAAAATCCCTGCCAGTCACTTCTGAAAGCCTGTGGTATCAGTCAAATCAGTTAAAAGGGCCCTGCAGAGCTTTAAAAGATACAAAAGCCGATTTGCTTCATGGCATGGGGAATTTTATTCCCAATGCAGATTAATTCCATTAACTCGTTCTGTGCCCTTTTTTGGGGTGATCCTTCCCTGCCCTTGCAGGTTATGGAAAGCACAGAGCAAACACATCACAACCTCCTTTCCTTTGAAGGCACTTGTATTTCCTGCCCACTTGCAAACGCCTCCCCCTCCCCACATCACATCCTTCCAGAGACCTTCCAAGTGCCACCAAAAGCCCAGAAACTCACCTTGTGCTTCATAGCCAGCATAGTGATGAGCTGCACCCACGTCCTCATCCCCAGGGCCCAGGCCAAGGGCTGACCTGAGCTGGGCCATGTTCACCTGCGCCGTCAGCTCCCCGCTCCGGTCCCCGATCTGCAGTGGGAACACCAACAGGGCAGCTGGTTAAAGGCATGTGCTCCAAGCAAACAGCCCCAAGCAAGGGATTTGCCAGTCCCATCTCAAAGCAGACACAGAACCAGCCAGAAGAGAGCTTGGAGACACCTTGAGAGACCACACAGCCCAGCTTTCAGCCCCAAAGGAGCTCTCTGAAACTATTCCTGGGTGATAGTTTGGGACGGGATCTGTGTGTGCTGTGCTGCACCCTAGAACACAGTTCTGTGGAGTTCAGAGAGGGCTCAGCTCGCCCACTGCCACAGAACTGAGCCACAGTTAAATCTGCATGTCTGGTCCGTCCTGCAGCCACACATGGCTTGGCAGAGAGCCCTGGAAATCTCAGCCCCCTTCCTCAAGTATTTCCATGGTTACTGAGCACCAGACACTGCTCTGCCATCAGCCACGTGAGCAGTGTCACACCAGGGCTCGGATGCTCCAAAAGCCCTTCTCTCCTGGCTCAGATCCATACAACTTTGAGTTGTTCCTAGTGATCTACCCACACAAGACTCCAAAAGTCTTTTGGAGTCCACATTTTACCCAAACTTCCACCTCTCGCTGGCCTGAGGCCAAGGAAGCTGATGGTACATCTTTAGGAAGAGATCTGTCCAACTGCTCCTGCTGCTTAAACAGGGACATGACACCGGGTGCTCCTCAAAGTTCAACTGAGCGACAAAACGCTGGCGCTGCACATCACCAGAGAACACAGAGAGGTCACCCAGACACAGCCTCTAATCTTCAGAGCAAGAGCAGCCTCTGTGACAGAGGAAGACCTTGGCTGTTCCCCTGGAGAGGCCCAATTCCCTGTTAAATGCCTGGCAACAGCTCTTTTGTGGCCCTGTGCGATAGACGGCAGCAGGAGCCGTCCTGGAACAAAATCATAAATCCCCACATTATTTATGACAAAGCCCCAAGCGCCAGTAAAGGGAGGCAGATCAAAGGGCTTATCATCAGCCATAAATCCCCCTGCCAATTACAGGAGATTTGCTGTTGACATCATCTCCAGAGAAATTACTATGTCCTGGTTAGGTCTTACAGTCCTTGATGCTCTATTAAATGCTTCCCTGACTTCCACTCATTCCAGATCATCTCCAAAGCCCTATTAACAACCCAGGAACAGACTGGCAGGACAATGATCCTGAGCATGACCTACCACACAACACACCACAGCAGAGCCCTGTTTTCTGCCCTCAGCTTCCCAGGAGCCTCTTGCCACACTTAGAGATGGCAAAGGTATCCCAGAGCAGTGTCTGAGAGCTGGGGCAGCTTCCAAGGTTTTTAGGTACACATCCCTTATTCCAGCTGTTTCAGAGGAATTTTGTCAGTAACCCCAGTCATCCTGCAGCAGCTTCCAGTGTGGTCACCCTGAGCAGATTTCATTTGGATTCAAATGTCACCGTCAGATTTTGGGGGAGGGAAAGGCAAAAAGTGATGGAGAAGTGAGTTACAAACATTGGTGTGATAAGGTTTAATTTCACAAGGTTTCTCCTGGGCAAACTGCTGGTTACAACAGCACAAGCAGCTCACTCATTTCCAAGACTAAGCTAAAACATCAGCTTTAACAGAACCACTGCTAGAAGCCAATGCAAGTTCTCCTCAAAGGGACAGTCTCTGCTCTGTAATTAATGATGGAGGGGACTTTATCAGCCACCTGCCATGAGGAACCTACTCCTGACATGGCCTGTGGTCACAGCCAGCACCCTGGAATGAGAACCCACTGTGGTGGGTTTCCCCTCAAGCCCCAAAGGCCCCAAGACCAGCACTGCCTGTCCTCCCATTGCTCCTCAGCTGCATTTCACTCTGAGGAGCCAAGTCCAGCTCCAGAGCTCAGCCTGCACTGCCACAGCCCGAGCACAACAGAGCTGGAAAAGTTAATTTGTCCTAAAATGTACAGGGCCAAAAGAACAGTATTTCTTCTGTGTGTCTGATAAGTATAATTAAATCTGTAATTAGGCTGCTGTGTCAGCCCTACTCTGAGATTTCGCCAACCCAACAGACAGGCAGGAGAACACCCAGCTCACTCACATATGGTGATTTCAATTAGTGCTTCAAGAGGGCAATTTCTTCATCTGGGGAAGACTAAAGAGGCCGTGGCCAATTTCCTCAGCACCCTGGAAGGAGCAAACAATGGAATTCTTGCCTCCTGCACTTCTGAGCCACCCAAACCCAGGGTGTGTTCTTGCAGCAGGAAAGCTGCAGTGAGCTGGGAGAGCAGGTCTGTGAAAACCATGGGAGCTGCACACATGACACCCCAAATGGTGTGGCAGTGGCACAGGGTGGCTGCAGGCTGTGTGTGCCCAGTGACAGCATGGATTGTGTTAGGACACTGCTGGGGTTCCCACCTGGCAGCTGGGACCCCCTGCCAGCTCTGCTGAGAGGAGACAGCTCCCCAGGCACACACTCTGCTGCAGTGCAGAACACAGAGAGCTCAGGAGCTGCCCTTGTGTTCTCCACGTGTTTAACTGGCCAGTAAATGCAGCCAGAACACAGCTGGCTCATCTCAGTCAGAATGTCAGGAAAGGGGGGGACTTACTAACAGATGGGACACCAAGAGGTATCAGAGCTCCTTCACCTTGGCCAGCAGAGCAGACAACTGGTGCCCAGGTCCTTTCTCACCCTTAGCTTAGCAAAGCACAGCTAAGACATTTGCTGCAATTAAGGGGAAGACTGGGAGCCTCCCATCAAAAGAATGTTTTCCTGCCAAGCTCTGCAGTTCCTAAGGACACCACTGAAACAACACATAGAGAAGGGCTTTCCAGAGCAGTCACAGTAGGAGAAGAACTACATTAATAGAACTTAGTGGCATAAAATAACCTTCCTCTCACCACGGGGGACTGGTTCCCTCTGATCTGAACCAGCATCTCTTACCTCTTGGGAGATTTCAAGATGTTTCCTTGCAAAGTGCAAAGCCTGTTCATGGCTCCCCAGTGAGACGTAGGCATTTCCCAGACTCCAGCAGGCTCTTCCTTCTCCCACCCTGCAGAACAGGAAACT
The DNA here is from genome assembly GCF_003984885.1 of Neopelma chrysocephalum. NCBI lineage: Eukaryota > Metazoa > Chordata > Aves > Passeriformes > Pipridae > Neopelma > Neopelma chrysocephalum. The sequence goes on from NW_020897735.1 coordinate 7,879,645, forward strand.
GTCAACCACAGAAACTCTGGGCAAAGCCCAGCAGCTCAGCAGCCCTTTCAGGGCCTTCCTGAGAGTGCTGACAGCCAGGCTTCTTGCTATGCTTTCATCTACACAACAGTTCTACAAAAGAAGATGAAGTGTGTTGTGCATCTTAATCTCCTCTTCCTGAGGTCAGCGAGAGCTGGGGATGAACAGCAGCCTCAGAAGCAGGTCTGTGCCCACAGTGACACAAAACTAAGCAGTGTAGCAAGGGCCCAGGATGGTTTGGCTTCACTGGTGAGCACCAGACCAAGAAGGGAAGCCACAGCTCCTGTCCAGCTTCCACCTCACACAACAAGGGCTCCTCTCCAGAGGAGCATCAAGAGGGAACACAACATCCAGCCCTTTGGTTCTACAAGAGCCCAGAGCTAAACTAGTGAGAAGATGGCAAGGAGAGAATGCTGCAGGCAGGCAACAGCCTCAGCTGAGTCCCAGCACTGCATCACCCAGGGGGCACAACTGGAACTGCCCAAAAGCCAAGTGAATATTGACTGGTTTCCACAAGGTCTCCAGGGCACTGCTTCTTGTTTCCTGAAGCCTGGGAAAGCAGGTGGGTGTGGAACCTGCCCTGTGCAGCCCTGAGCCCCAGCCTGGGGACATCCCAGTGCCCCTGGAGGTCCAGCAGCTGTTTGCAGGAGCAGGCAGAGCCTCCTGCTCCCCAGAGCCTGCTCAGCTCTGCAACCGAGCAGATGTGGGGGGAGAAGGGATAAAAAAAGCACCTGGGGGTGCGGGGGGAGGTTCAGCATGACTGCAACTCCCTTTTCAGAGGTTTGGGCGGGTTGATCAGCATTTCAACGTTTTTCTTGTCACCCTGTTCAATACCTTCTGCTCATAGGGTGTGTTCCCAGAAACGCAGGAGCCCACAGGCCTGCACCCCCACACAGCATGATTCACCCTTGGGTGGGATTGTACCTTCTCTGAGCAGATACTGCCCGGGTGGTGGCACAGCTCTCCCATCCTGAGGTCCCTGCTCCATCTAGTGGAGGACACCCAGCTTCCCAGAGAATTCAGCATAATGCTGAAAGTCACTTCAGCTGCAAGAAGGCTCAGGATCACAGAGTATCCAGCAAAAAGGAACCAACCCCTCGTAAAAGAATATATTAAATTCTTTTTAAAAAAACTAAGAGGCCAAGCCTCCAAATAAGGAGGGATGAGGCCAAGAAACCTCATCTCCACATCCTCTGTGGAAGAGCATTTGTTTCTACATGGAAGTTTCCAGCGTTAACCCAGAGCAACAGGACAAAGTGGCACATATTTATGCCCTAAGCACACAGTTTCTAAGGAAGACACAGTGTTTGTGGACTTGGGGGAGCTTTAGAGGGGCCATTCTGGGGTAACACAGCAGCAGCCACGTGGCAAAGCACTGAACACGATGCATTTTTGTGAAGCACTCTTGTGACAGATCTCAGCCCACACAGACACAGCATTAAGGGCACAACCTCCACGGTTGAATGACATGATAAAGGTGTCAATCATGTCACGTTTCTTACAGATGACTGGACCAAGGCTTGGGTTTTGAGAGATTTCTAATGACTTTCAAGAACACATATCACCGTTTAACCCCAGCAACAGAGAACAGCAGGTCAGGGAAGGGTCAGTGCTCTGCACCCAGGAGAGACCCCCTTCCCTGAGGCACTTCTTTACCTGTCTCCCAGCTCCTGTGCTATCACCAGGTGCTTTAGGTGGTACTCGATTGCTCTTTCATAGTCCTGAAGCAGCGTGCACGTGTTTCCAAGGCTGTAGCAAGCCTGGGCTTCTACTGCTTGGTCTTTGAGTTGTCTGGAGAGCTGGAGCGTTTTCCTGCAGGGCAGAGGTGGGAATGAAGAGACCTGGCCACTGCAAGGTGACAGAGAAGTCCCCCCTTTGGCTGGGAGGTCCCCCTTTGGCACACGCTGCGCTGCAGTTGATGCCTGTGAGGTGGATGTATCACCCCCCCTGCTGAGCACCACACGTGCCACTGGCCTCCAGATCCCTTGTCACAGCCCCCCCGAGCTTCGGAATTCACTGCAACAGGTCAAGATTCCCATGGGAAGAGGAACAGGTCAAGATTTCCCCGGCACTTACTTGTAGTACTCCGCGGAGATGTCGAACCTGCCGAGGAAGATGTGAGCGTTGCCCAGGTTGCTGTAGGCTCTGCGCTCGGCTGCCTTGTCCCCAAACTCCTTGGCAATGGCCAGGCGCTGCAGCAGAGACAGGGCAGTGGGCACAGGGGGCACTGACAGCTTTCCATCCCTCACCAGCTCCTCTGAGACATCAACATCTCGGTTTGCAAAGCTCCCACCCAGCCAGGCCGTGTTGTACCTGCCTGTCAGGGCTGGGTGCAGCAGGAAATCTCTCCCTCTTTTTTTGCAATTCAGCATCAGGAAAGGCCTTTGAAAAAGTTCCATTCCCATGCTGTCCCCCAGAACTTAAAACCCAGGACTGAGTTTCCAGGGGGCTGAGCACGTTCCACTGCAAGGAAACTGGTACTCACTGAAACAGAAGTTAAACTGCATTTGAATTGGGGCAGGGACTGTGTCACCTCACCCTCCTGTAAAGCTTTACAGAAAGTTATTATGTTCTACAAGCAGCATTTATTCTTGATCAACAGCTCTTTCAGCAGCTTAATTAAATTCATGGCTTGCATTTATTAAAATCTAGACTGAGACAAATTAAGAGCAGAAAAAAAAACCTTGCTAGACCCAGCTGCAATTTGCCCTTGGATACCTCCTTCGGTTTCCAAGCCAACAGCACCCTTCCCTCAAGCTGCTCATTAGGTGCTGATGGGGACTGGAGTAAGATTTGCTCAGTGTGAGTTACTACAACAGGGTTCACACAGGAGGGAGAAAAACTGCTGGGGGGAAACATCTCCCTGTGCTCGGTGGGATGTGGTGAGAAGGAAAGCTGCTTCCACAGCCCCTGAGCCCAGGAAGGCAGGCAAAGGTCTCCTACCTCCTTGTGGAAGGCTATGGCTTCACTGAAGTTGCCAAGCAAGTACTGGGTGTTGCCAAGGTTGCCATAAGCACGGCCCTGAGCAGCTCTGTCCCCCAGCTCCTTCACCAGGGACAGGTTCCTCCTGAAAGACACCAGAGCAGAAGGTGCAGTGAGACACAGCCAGTGCTCTGGAGGGGACACAGCGAGGAAACTTGCACAGACAGAAAGGAGAGCCAACCTGGAGAAGGTAATTTCCTCCCAACCACCTTTGCTGGGTGCAGGAGAGTCTGGTGACCTGTGCCAGGGCAGCTCTGGGAGCTCGTGCCAAACCAGGGGTGCAAGTCCCTGCTGCTCCCTCTCCTCAGGCAACGGGTGGCTGGTGCAGGAAGCACCCAGTGCTCACACAGAGATCCCACATTCAACCAGAAATGGCCCCTTCACTGCACAGGGCAGAACCAGGGGCACGGGAGGAAGGAGATGACCTGGAGCAGGACAGGGACACACCTGGGGAGAGGGGCAGGATCCACAGTCTCATGGCAGAGCTCTTCTTTGGCATCTTCCCAGCATTTCTTTACCTTGTTTTTCCCCTTTTACACATACAGCACACAGAGAAGGGTAGAGCAGGCACAGCTGGCACAGATTTACCCACTGGCTATGCTACATGCACCACTGCTTGGAAAAAGAATGGTGAGCTATTTATAGGCACTATCACATCCTCAGATATGAGGAGACAGATGTAAGCTCCTGTCTCTCTCTTCATTTAAAATGCCTACTTAAAAAACCTGCCTTATAAAAGCAAAACTCTGAAGTACAAGGAGAAAAACATAAACCCAAAAGACTGGTGACAACCCTCCTGCGTGGGACATCACAGGGATCTTTGAAACTATTTAGGAAAAGAAAGGATGTTGCAAGCAAGATAAAGTACAGATCCTTGAGAAGGACACGCAGGACTTCAAAGGGACTCTTCCCTTGGGTGACACAGAGTGGCCCCAGTGATGGAGACACACAGGGATCCATCCTCCTGGAGGCCAGCAGAGAGCAGCAGGGGCTACAGGAGCCAACAGTTCAGCTTCCCAACACAGACTATTGAACTTCAGTGCAGGATCATAATTCAAACCACAGTGAGTTTTGCCAAGGCAATGCCAGGATGAATTTTAGCTCCAATTTTATAGAAGGCTTGTAGTCCTTTCCTCACCTTCCTTGAGATTAATTTGCCACCATAACTTGGCATCTCAGGGAAATATTTCTAATTCATTTCAACATGCAAATTCTCATTCAGGGGCCCTGTTCCCTGCAGGAGAAAGGGCTGGCCAAGCTTGGATACTTACTCATAATATTCTGAAGCTTTCTGCAGTGTCTCCTTGACTTCCTGAGGGAGGGAGCCTGGGTCCTGGGCCATGTTCCATGATAAGTGCTTTCCCTTGGCATGGTAAACATTTCCTATATTATAGAGTGCTCTGGCTTCACCTACCTAAAAGGAGGAAGAGCAGGGAACAGCAAGATATGACACTTCACATCCCAGTATGGACCTTTCCACTGCTGGGCAGGGATGGTCAAAGGCAGGAGCCCACATTTTCCTCTCCCCATCTTCACCCTCCTGGCAGCTGTTACTGCCAGCACCACGAGAGCAGTGCTGGCAGCCAGAAGGGAGAGCTTCACCCTCCACCTCCTTCCAAAGCCCACCTTCACCAGATCACATTTACTGACCAGCAGACAGATTATTTTTAAAGCCAGGAAATATTTCCTCTTGGATGCCACGAACCCATTACCTTGTCTCCCTGCTCCTGAGAAATGTCCAAGTGTCTCTGGCAACAAACCACAGCTTCATCAAACTGCCCGAGTATTTTCAGGGTATTCCCAAGGTTGCCACTTGCCTTGGCCTCTCCAATGCGGTCCCCAATGGTCCTACAAGGTGAGGGTGTTAAAGAGCTCACAGACTTTTACTCACCAGCTGCTGGAAGCAGAATTCAAGCTGCAGCAAGTGCTGTGTGGTACCTGCACCACATCCAGGAGCTCCCAGCACACACCCCCCGGCTGGAGACTTCACACAGGTCCCACAGTTCTGAAGACAGATCCTTGTTCCCTGTTGTGCTGCCTCAGGTGAGCTGCTCTAATGATTTCAGGTGTGCTCACCTGGGGACAGGAGAACTGGACACTGCCCTGCTCTTGCTCCAAGCACTCTCCTCACATCCCTTCCTCCACCTCCCTGCTCTGAAGGGAGCTGACCCGTTTTCGTTGCCCCCCGAGTTCTCCACAGGACAATCACCCTCAGGGCTACTTTTGGGGGTGTATTTCTGGGCAGATCCCCTCAGGTTGCTGGGTTCAGACCCCACAGAAGTTGCCCTTGCTCAAGGTTGTGTCTGAGGAGGATGAAGGCAGGGCTCACTCACTTACCTGGCCAGGGTCAGGTCGTGCTTATGGTACTCCAGGGCCTTGGAATACTCCTTTAGGTAGAAATAGGCATTGCCCAGCTGGCTGTAGATGGCACTGAGAGTCTTCAGGTCCTCAGTCCCCACCTGCACTGCTGCTTCGAAGAAGGCTGCCCCAGCTTTGAAGTCCCCAGCCTTGCACAAGCGCTCTCCTTCCAGGGCCAGTTCCAGGCAGGATGCCTCCATTCTGCAAAAAGCAAGGACATCATTCCTGGAGGAGTTCAACTGCAGTGCTCCCACACTGCCCTGTGATGGTTACAAAGTTTGCTTCATTGTACACCAATTTTCTCCTGGGCACGAGACACAGGAGCATCCAGATTCCACCTTCTCGGGGAAGGTGCCCCTGCCCACGGCAGGGGGTTGGAATGAGACAGTCTTTAAGGTCCTTTTCAACCAAACCATTCTGTGATTTACAGACCACACCTGCAAGAGGCCAAAGGGAGTCCCCTGGTTTCCAGCAAGAATCTGGATTAGAAACTCAGGGCTCTTGGCTCCAAGATGTGGAATCATCACAAGAGTAACTAACACGGCATCTTTCCTTCCAGGTGGTGCAGGGCACAGAAGCCATGTACCCACCACCTTCCTGCACCACCTTCCCAGGGGTAACAGAGAGGGGAGCCAAATTGTAACACATTTTTATTGGATAGCAGAGAAAACCCTGGACTGTGCAGAATTTCTTGGCTGAGCAGCTCCCAGCGCTCGGTGTCTGCTTTTCATTAACTCTCCTGCTGTCACTTTTTCCACACATTAGCCTTCAGGCCAGCTTTCCTCCCATGGATTTCTGACACCTTTGGCAATGGCACACACCATGCTGTCAGTGATACTGCTCCAAGAGAAAGGAAACGTGCTCCTTTGAGAGCTCCACCAAGCCCTCTCTGAATCACAGCTGTACCTGTTAGACCAGCATATCCAAAGTTCTCCAAAGGGACTCCCAACCTTACACTGGAAATGTCTTGCCTGCTGCAAAATCAGCCCCTTCCTAAGGAGGATGGACACAGCATGTTCCTGTTCCTCTATTCAGACACTTCTCTTTGCTCTCTTGGGCTTTTAAAAATACATCGAGCAGAAATGAAAAAGTCAAAACCACTGGGTCAGAGGTGGACATCTGCTGACAAAAAACACAGCTCCCTTGTCCAGGGGCAGAACAGCAACAGTCTGACAAAAGATAACAAATGCCCAAGGTGGTTTCTGTTCTGTTCTCAGGCAAAGAGCAATTGGAGGAAGTCCGTGGTACCCAGACCAAGAGAACAACTTGCCGAGCTGGCACCTCCTGGGGCAGTTTCCTGCTGAGCTCTGGGAGATGCTTCCCCAAAGCCACCCACGAGCCAAGGCCCAGCCCTGCAACTTGGACACCAAGGCTGAGGTGTGGAGGCCAAGCACAACCTGCCACCACATAACACCAATTCCAGGGCAGAATTCCTCCTGCCCCAGGTCTGTGCTCCCACATCTGCCCAAATCCGCACCCAGCACTTGCCTCCCCTTCCCGCAGGGGGCACAGGGAGATGCACGTAGGAAATACCAAATCCAACACATTTTCCCTACAAACAGGCAGAATGGTGCTTTCTCAGCTGCCAGGAAACAAAGCCAGTTCCTCTCTGAGCATAAACTGTCTGAAATCCAACCCCATTTGCTTGGCAATCTCCCTGCTGAGTCGGCTCCACATGGTTCCAAACACCCAAGGCTTGGCAGCCCCTCAGCCTCCTCCAGAGCAGGACAGCCCACAAGGACTGTCCAAACAAGAAAAATCAGCAAAAGAGTTGGTTTCAGCCTCTCCCAACACACCTGTGACCTCTTCTGCCTCGCTCTTCATTTGCCCCCAGAACCACCGAGTAATGAGGGAGAAGGGGATTGTGACACAGCTCCTGTGAGCTCCCACCTCAAACTCCCACACAAATATTTGATTCCAAGCTCACTGCAAGGCTCACATTTGAGTGGTTATTTTATTTACAGAAGAAAGCTGCTTGTGGTGCCAGTGCAGCATCAGCCCCTGCCTCAACTTTGATAAAGGAAATAAAAATATTAAGACTGTTAATACTAAAAATGTTTAACTTCTCTCTGCTGATCCTCTTGCTAGACCACAGGAAAAACTAGTAAGAATGAGCTTGGGGACCACAGCAAACTTCCATCAGTCCCAAGGCACATCCATGGCTTGTAGATCACTGGAGTTATTTATTGCCATCATCAGGTATTGACAAGTCTCTCAGCTGCAAGAAGACTTGGGACTGAAGAAAAACAAGAGACACCTTGTACTCAAATCAGCAGGATTAACTTCAGGCAGCTTTAGAGGAGATGAATCTTGAGAGGACCTGAAATGCAGGAACGAGCTGCTATCACAGGAATTAACATTGGATTCTTCTAATTGTCTTCCAGTTAGAAGACAGCAGAGACAGAAGCAAATTTCAAACTGGTTCCAGCTCAAATTTCAAACTGGTTCCAGCTC